>NC_079526.1:12121424-12393924 GCF_003711565.1 Takifugu flavidus | reverse complement strand
CAGTGATGCTGGACGCTGCAGAGACGTGGGCACTTACAGGAGGTGGAAGTGGTTCTTGTGCGTGGACTGCTCTCAAAATGGCCATTGAATGTGGACGCCTGGATGGACGGAGAATCTTTTAAAACATTGATTTAAACTTGGAATCATCCCAGGACAGCCAATACCAACCTGCACGGTGTACTCTGTGGAGTAACTGAGATCTTTAAATACAAATGACGGCTTGGTTCCATTCCTGGTTTCCTTATGGGTTTTGCCTTCATACAGGCGCACAATGTAAAACTTCGACGGTCCGTTAAATCTGCTGATTTTATTAACTTTAACTGTAATCTGATTGTGCTCATGAACATCCAAATGCAGCTGACGTGGCGTTTCTGGTACTGAAAATAGGGTTAATAATAACAATTACACACAGGGAAGAGTTTAATAGTCAGAATACAGTGATTGTCATCTAAAACAGCTCACACATCAAATACTCACTTCCAGGTTCAGTCCTATCATCATGCAACAGAATTCTAAATAATCAGGGCATCTTCTCTGTGTCTCTGATTACCTGAACAGACGTGTTCCACGGTCCAGTTTTTACAGTTTGGAGGGAACGTTGGCTCTATTTTTGCAGGATATACATCTAAAGGTCTCATAGTTATGTGACTTGGATCTTAAAAATCAGCAAAAATAAAGACTTTTGTTATTATGTTTATCTTTATTTGTTCTTTCCGGCATGAATGTGTTGTACATACCAAGATTGATGAATTTGGTGAAGGGAAACGAACCACAGCTTGTGGAAACGTTTGTTGTGAAATTGGTGCAAATGTCCTTTGAATCGTATCTGATGCAGAAAGTGTCATCGTCGCGCAGTTGCATGTTGTTGGGTTGAGTTAGGAGAGATCGGATGTTCCATTTGCTCCGATAACAGATGTGTTCAGGTAAGGATTCGACATTTTGAAAGTCTTCCATCTCTAAAAAAGACGGAGAAACATGTTTGCAACAGCGATCAAATCCACACAAAGCTGGATGAAGAAAGGGACCATTGTCACTCACTCGGTTGCAGGGTAGCTGTGGTATTTTTAGTCTGGTTGCAGTCGATGACGCCGTGTTGAAGTTTGAGAGCGAGCCGGTGCCTGTAGTTGGTGCAGGGTTTCAGGTCCGAGATGTCTGAAGATGTTTTATCAGAAGAATATGTTTTCTCTGTCATATCGTCCTGCTCCTGCAGAGTTAGGATGTATAATCCACCAGTTGTAGAGTTACTGATGGTGAGTCTGAAGCCAAACTTGATGGGCTTCAGAGTGTAAGAACCTGTGAGGGAAACATTTATAACATAAATAATGAACACATTCTGATGAAGCCTTGAAATAGAAATGTCCTGCTGTATCAAACATTGTCCTTTCTGCACCCGTACATTCTTGCAGCCTGACTGAGAAATGTCTCGCCATTACAGAAAAAACAGAGGATCTTAGTTCCTGTGTGAAAACCTGTAAGATGTACTCACACTGTGGAGCTGCAGGAGGCTGCGTGGGGGCTGCACAGCACGTTCAAATGAGATAAAAGAAAGAGTAAAAAGCAAAGTTAAAATCTCTGACACACTCAGATCATGGAGCATGAAGAAGCTGGTGATGTTCAGTCAAACAGATTTGTGTTGTAGATATCAAGATAAACCACTCCAACCATCACTGGTGCATTTGTTGAGCTTGTTATAGCTGAGGTCTCCAAAATGTCTGGAGATTTCCCGGCGTCCCCCTCTTTGGACTCTGCCATTGACTTTGTAAGTTGGGAAATTCTGCTTTTAGTTTGTTTTTCCTCCGTGGAGGAAGAAAGACTGTTTTATTCATTTGGTCCTACTGGCTTTTGGGGTCTGTTTAATATCCCACCGTGACAGTTTTCAAAGTCTCTTGTGTTTTTTCTGTATACGTGCATAAAAAACAAATGGAGAAAATGGTCGTTTCTGCCCTCGGGTTTGATTGTAAGCGATTACATTTAAGGAAATTCTCCCAATATTCAAACAATTTATTTTTAGAAATCAAGAACGCTGCCAGACTGGCGGCTGAGGGGGGAACAATTTCCCACCATGATCAGAAGCACCACAGCCACCAAACAAGCTTAAAAAATAAATGAGTTTAAACTCCGCATCCGCGCTTACTTTCCTCACAGAACAGGTGATATTTTGGTACTTACGGGAGGCCAAAGTGACGATTCCAGCCCAGAGCAGGATATTCAGACCAAAATAACCTGCCATATCCAGCATACAGTCCTGATGGGAGTGAACCAGCCAAGCAAATGTCTCGCTGCTGACTCCAACAGAAAGGTTTGAAAATTGTGGCTTTTTTCTTGCGTTTTCTGATGCAGTTTCCTGGACTTGCTCCCCAAAACCTAAATACCGGTAGTGGGAGTGATGTCACAGCAGAAGACGCCTGCTTTTACCTTCACATCACTGCGACAGGAAGCTTAATTTCAGCTACACCACCAAGAACAGGAAGTCTTCTCTTCTCTAATATTTTCTTTCCTTATTTTCTTTCTAACAGTTTAGGAAATGATTTGTTAATTTGCAGTTCTCACACCTGATTCTGGGATAAATGTGGCACCATGCAGGTCTGATGCCTATTTATAAGCAGAGCGTCAGATGAAATGAGCCAGGATCTGGCATCGTTCCAGGGTCAAAGCTGGGGTCACAACTGGACAGATGGTAAATCTCTCCAAGAATTGTTTGTGATTCAGATAAATTGAATTTGACTTGAAGTTATGGATTCATATAGTGTGAACAAGGTTATGGATTCATATAGAGTGAACAAGGTTATGGATTCATATAGAGTGAACAAGGTTACGGATTCATATAGCGTGAACAAGGTTATGGATTCATATAGAGTGAACAAGGATGTGGATTCATATAGAGTGAACAAGGTTACGGATTCATATAGCGTGAACAAGGTTATGGATTCATATAGAGTGAACAAGGATGTGTTGACCTCAGACAGTGTCTGAGGTCAACACATCACTGCAACATCAACATCTCACACACGAAAAAAGTGAGAAAAGCAATTTGCAAGAAGTAGCGAGAAGATCGACATAAGTGAAAATCTGCTGCTCGAAGACAGACAGACAGACAGACAGACAGACAGACAGGCAGGGAGGCAGACAGACAGGGAGGCAGACAGACAGGGAGGCAGACAGACAGCTAACCTCATGTCAGGTATTGCGACCAGTCAGTTGCACGAACTCAGCCTGGGTGATAACCTCAGTTTCCTCATTCACAACCACGAGTGAAAACGTGCTACATTTTCTTCTGAGAAAAAAACCCCAAAACCAAAAACCCTCTTTTTCCATGTTGATTCACACGAGAAACGAGGCTCCAACTTCCCCAGTTTCTTTATTTGTGCTTTAGATTATTGTTGAAATCATTTGCTGCACTTCCTCCCCTATCCTCTCCTCTATCCTCCTCTCCTCTCCTCTATCCTCCTCTCCTCTATCCTCCTCTCCTCTATCCTCCTCTCCTCTCCTCTCCTCTACCCCTCTCCTCTCCTCCCACCCTCTCCTCTCCCCCCTCCTCTCCTCTCCTCTCCTCTCACCCTCTCCTCTATCCTCCTCTTCCCTCTCCTCTTCTTTATCCTTCTCTCTCCCCTCCTCTCCTCTCCTCCTCTCCTCCCCTCTCCTCTATCCTCCTCTCCTCTCCCCTCCCCTCCTCTCCTCTCCTCTCCTCTCCTCCCCTCCCCTCCTCTCCTCTCCTCCTCTCCTCTCCTCCTCTCCTCTCCTCTCCCCTCCCCTCCTCTCCCCTCCCCTCCTCTCCCCTCCCCTCCCCTCCTCTCCCCTCCCCTCCTCTCCTCTCCTCTCCTCCCCTCCCCTCCTCTCCTCTCCTCTCCTCTCCTCTCCCCCCTCCTCTCCTCTCCTCTCCTCTCCCTGCTATGAAACTTGGAATGAGGATTATCTGAGCCAGGACCTAGGACCTCTCCTCTGGTCCATACTCTTTCCAAGGGCCAAGCTGTCGGGACAAAGAGCTTTCATGTTCTGGTTTTACCCCTGAAACATGGAAGGTTGGATGAGTCCTGGGCCGTTTAAGCTTCACCATCGCAGGGTTTGTCGTCCATTAGATTGTGAATGATGAACTTAGGCGCCAGTTACAGTGATTCCACCGAGGGGAAACGTCCCCACTGGAGAGCCACACCTTTTGGCCACCCTGGTGGGGGCAGAAGTGTGATGTCCTTTGACCCAGGTGGCGTAACGGCTGCCCGAGTACAAAAGGAGCTCAAGCCCAGGCTGGTCAACACCGACGGGCGATGCACAGGCAGCCTCCTTTTCTTAGACGGGTGGTGGTTGATAACTGTAAACACACTGGAAGGTGGACGGGTCTGTCACAGAGCGGATCAATGATTGTGGGCATGCTCCACCCACCAGGAAGATGGGCTCTGGAGGACCAGGCAGCGGACAGCTGTTTCCATCTCTTGGTTCTTGTGGTCAGTCCGACCGTTGGACTGGGGGTGGATCTGAGGAAAGAACTCCCTCCAGAACGCAGATGCAAACTATGGTCCCTGATCAGAGACTGCATCAACCGGGATGCCGTGAAGGCAGAAGATGTGAAGCAACACCAGTTAACTGGGCCTCCACAGGAAGGAGGGCGGCCCGTAACAAAGTCACACTTCTGCAGTTCCTCTCTGTGGGTGACGAGCACATGGGCGGAGTCTCTGATCAGTGGCTGCTGTTGGGACAAGAATGCCCCCCCTCCCCTTACATCGGACGCATCACCTCCACCATAAATCGATGCACAGGGTCACACACTTGGAGGTCAGGACCAGAACTGAGCCTGGACTTGAGGATCCTCAAGGCGTCTTTTGCTGCAGGTGTCCACCAAAAGGGTACCTGGGTTAGAGGGAGGAGAGGGGCAGCCACAGAACTATAATTGTGGATGAACCAGCAATAAAAGTTGACAAATCCAAGGAAATGTTGCAGCTGCGTGCGAGAATCATGGACAGGCGAGGTGACAGCAGAAACCTTTGCTGAATCCAACCTAATGTTACCCTGGGAGATGATAAATCCTAGGAAGGACATGGAAGAAGAGGGAGTGTGAGAAGAGATGCTGTAGGATGGACTGGACATGATGCGTGTGTTGACGTATTGTGACAACTTAAGATTGCAAAGATTTTTTTTACACTCCCTGTCAACTATTTAATATTGTGGCGAAAGACACAAGCATCACGTATGTCTGTATTTAACTGCAGGTATGAACAACACCTGATGAGTCTCACAGTAAGTCTTCTAATCCTTCCAACTGTTCAAATCTGAACCACAAGAGCGCAGATGAGCCTCTGCCTCCAGAAATACAACTGCTGTAGCGCCTAACGGCCACTGGGGGGCAGTGTGGCTTCATGCTGCAACACCGCCTTGCAAACACAACTTCTATATGTACGGAACGGTGCATGGGGCATTACATGCACACACACACACACACACACACACACACACCACACACACACACACACACACACACACACACACACACACACACACACACGCTTCTTTTGGTTCCTATCCACCCATGACTGACAGCTTCTTAACGAGAGAAGCCTAGAGCATTTGCCCTCCAGGCCTTCACATAAACCATCAACATACATCTCACACACACACACACACACACATACACAAATACACAACCTCTCTGCATACATTCTCTGTCCTGTTCTCCCAGGCTGTATCAGGGTTGTCCATGGCATTTGTCAGTCACTGGGAGACGGTTTGAGGGTCACCGTTGTCATTGTGCTCCTATGAGACGGATTCCTGTTGTTACACAGTTGTTCAATAAAGCTCAATACAAACACACTTCAACGCCTCACCTCATTGTGCGGGCCACAATGATGAGATGGCATAGCTGGGAAGGTGAACGCAGAAACCCGTGGAAGCGTTTTTTACTCCTTCCCCACCCTCCAGCCCGCCTTGATTCATTCCTCCTCTCACCTCTGTTCCTTCTCTTTTCTTCAGCAGAGAAGAGAGGAGCCAATTAAAATACTGTGTGGATGGAGACGATGAAGAAAGACATACCTCCTCCATGACATTCTCTATACCCCCCGTGTTGTGACAGATCTGGCGCATTCAAACACAGGTGGAAGAAGTGTGGTGGCTCCCACCCTGCTGCCATTAAATGTTGATACATTTGTGCTTTATATTTATACACTGTATGAATATGAATGTATAAATCAAAATCTACTACAGAGTCTCCCACGTACATACATTACGCTCGCAAGCGTCAGAAAGAGACATTCCCACATGCCAAAGAAATACCTGATACAGCAGGAGGTGGAGGACGCATCCATTTTTTAGGTTTCACTCACACACACACACACACACACATACACGTCCTCCATGTATATGTCGCTCTGCAATCCCCTCTTTCTCCGCTCTTGTTTTCTTCTATTCCTGACCCAACATCCAGCCCTCCCAGGAGATCCCGCTTTATGCTGCCAGACTGGGCCTACTGGGTAACACACACACACACACACACACTCTGTGGACACAGTCAATCCAGTCCAACAGCAGCTCGCTACAGACCCTCTGTTGTGGAGGTCAGGAGCTGTGTGTGTGTGTGTGTGTGTGTGTGTGTGTGGGGGGGCTGCATGAGGACTCTTCTACTCAGGTCTACTAAATAGTGCATGATGTATATATTTACCTACTTGAATATAACAACGGAGGCCCTCAGGAGTGTGTGGTATACACACACACACACACACACACACACACACACACACACACACACACACACACAGTTAAACATTCCTCCTGTACAGATATGCTCAGAGAACATGGTCGTCTGCAGTATCAGTGATCTCTGGGTGAGAAAACCCAGAGGCACCAGTCTTCCTGTCTCACAGAAATCCAGTTCTGGTTTTTGAGAGGCCATTTAAAAAATCTGGACGGCAGTTCAATGACCCGGCACTAACGAGGATGCAACCCCGTCCTTCAAGGAGTAGCGTCTCTTATCTAGTGACCACACAGCGCTGCCTATCTGCTGACCGCCAGTGACCACCGGATAAACTGATTAGCCAATCACGCGGCCGAGCTACTGTAAGCACAGATATGCTGACGTGCGCTGGAATGTGCGGCATCTTTTTTTTGCCGGTACACTTAAAGCAGCTCAAAAGCGGGAGCTTGCCTAACGGTGTGGTGCGTTAGCAAAAAAAAGAGGCGTCCACAAAAACCAAGCAAACAATGGCCCCTCCACGGTTATCTGTCCGGTCAGATTGGACAAATGGTCGGCGGTGGAGGGATGGCGGGGTGGACGTGCGATGGCCCGAGTGTCAGGGACTCAGGACTGACCCATTTAATGAGGATCTATGGTGTGGACTGATGAAGGCTCTGACTGAGAGGCTGTGACAAGCCCTAATGCTCACATGTATAAATGATGTGGGAGGGTGGGAGACTGAAGGGGGGAGGACGGGGGAGGACAGTGGGATGTGCGGCTGTGTGAAATCAGCCCTCAGCGACACGTGCGAGAACGGGCCCGGAAACCAAAACACAAACCTGTCTGAAAAACTGGAAAATGTAGACAAACGTGCTGTAAAACAGGTGCAGAAACTCCTGGAAGTTGGTCGTTTCTGTTCTGCCAAAACTTTTGAGCGAGTCGGTCGGTGGAAGCGTCTACAAAACATCTCTCACACAGTTTATGCTCAGGCACAAACGCACAGAAAGATATCAAGAGACGGACGGATGCCACTCCAGAAGTCGACTAACAGAGGAAGTAACACACACATACAAAAACATGTATGTGTGTGAGTTACACACATTACACAGTTCCCCCTCTTGAGTGTGTGGAGCTCCAGTTTACCACCAAGGAAGTTTGCTGGTTACACACGTACCAGTTAGCACCAAAATTGTGGGGGTAGAATTAAATGTTGTCCTTGAGCTGGGTTATAGGACGTCAGAATGACCACCTGAGGCAAGAGCGCCTCTATCGCCCCCTGGTGGCAAACTACCATAAAGGAGGAAGCCCCTCCTCCTTTTTAGGTCTGAAAGGTTTCTCTTGGGAAAAAATGGTTTCTGTTTTTTCCAAGTGTTACTGAACCTTAACATAAACACAAATAAGTGTGCAGTTGAATAAATGTACGAATTTAATTGCTCAACTAAGGCCGGACTTTTTATTCTGAATTATTCGGACACGAGTGGCACGTCGGTGCTCGTGAGTGGTGGCTATTCAGAGAGCAACAGAGCGAACAATCAAAAAAAATTACACACAGCAATAACATAACGCACAAACACACACACTTATACACACTTTGTTATGTTGGGAGTGTTTGCCTCTGTACGGCTCCTGCAGAGAGGGGTTAAAATCCGATTGAGTCGATATCACTGGAGAATAACACATTCAACACGCAGCCTGAGTGTGTGTGCAGCGGTGCGCTTGTGTGTGTGTGTTTATGAGCAGGCAACACAGAGCCTAGGGACTTCCTCCCTTTCCGTCTGCAGCCCTCAGTTGAAATAGAATTGAATAGTCTGAATCCTCACTGGTAAATGTTCACAAAGTCAATACCAACTGTTAAGTCTTCCCTGCATTGGGGTTAAGGGCATTACCATTTCTGAGACTTCAGGAAAACACACACACACACACACACACACACACACACACACAATGAAGACATGCTCGCCAGCTGCCCCATGAGACGCTGAAATATTTTTTGAGCCTATTGCGAAATGCTTACTATACATTCTGTTTTAAAGGAAAAAAATCCCTCAACATAACAAATTCATTGAAGGCTTGTTTTCATTTTTGTTCGCTAATCTCTGAACAACGATCCTGGGAGGAGTTCGGTGTTCCCCCCCTCTTTTTTTTCAAAGTGACAATGGCGCCTGAGGGACGGTGGCTCCACTGATCTGACTAAGCATCAAATTCAAGAATGTTTAAGCACACGGAGGAATTGTATTAATAATAGCTGCACGCGACACATAATCACAAAAAGGATTCGAGGCTTGAGACGGAGGAGCGGAACGCAGCTGACACCAAAGTTTCTCCTGGTTAGAGACCTTTTCAAAGAAGGAAACGTTTTGTACGTCTGTTAGCCTGGGTTAATAATGCAGAACGGTGACAGTTTGGGGATTTACTGAACAATCTGAACATTAAAAGATGAGCCCGTGCTGTTCGTTAGTTGTGCTGTGACGACACACTGCTAATAATAATGATAAAATCTTCCTCTAAAAGCTTAAATCGCTTTTCCCAGCATGCAGTCTCAGCTACGCCGGTGTGCGAGATTTGGCGCCATCTAGCGGCGGGACGAGAGCACCGCAGAACCTACAGGAGACTGAAACTAATTTTTCCAACTCAAATTCGTCACAGATGAAATTTGTAAATTCCATGTGGAGTTGATTTTAGACTTAACGCTGGGGAAGCGATGAATTAAAACTGAAAACATCAACATTTAAAATGACCACAGATTCTAAATCTCGAGTAAAGCCGCTTAAAGGAGAATGTTGCCTTCACGGCCACGCGTTGGTGTTGTTAGACGCACAATGGACACAAACGTCCTCCGCCTAAAAGGAAGACTCACACTGATTCTTTCTGCGCGTGCAGACACATTTGGTCTGATAAATGAAAAGAAAACGCGTGAATCAAAAAAAATCCCCCGTGCCTCCTGTAGGTGGTGGAACCGCATCCTGGCGGTCGTTAACTCGGGTCGGGTTCGGGCGCGTAAAGGGCGTGTTTATGCTCGTGCGGCGCTGCTGTGTGATGAGTTAGTTTGGGCAAATTTGCTACCCCGTGTGGTGGCGAGCTTTACGAGTGGCGCAGCCTTTAATATGTCCCGCTGGCCATTAACGCCGGGCCAATGTGGACCTTTTATCGCGGCGCAGTGTCTCATTTGAAGAGTGGGCCGTAAAACCCCAGGCTCTGTCACTCAGTGGCGTTTAAACTAGGACTGATTGGAACTATCTCTGGCCTTTTGCTTTCGCACCTTCCTCCCCGCTTGCGTTCTTTCTCGGTCGCTGCATGAATAATGAATGAGGATATATGCAGGCTGGAGCTCAGATATTAATGGAGCAGAAAAATAGAGGGGGAACAGTTCTTTGTGCTGCCAGCCATTGCTTCCACACCCTGCTGAAGCCGCCCCTGCCTGGTCAGTTTTTCTTTTCCTTCTCCTCCTTTTCTTTCCTTATTTGTTCTTTCCTCCCGTCTGAGCCTGGCGGCTGCAGACGGCTCGGGCTGGACGGTGACTTTGACAGGAGATTGGCAAAGTTTTGGAGGAGGAGGAAGATAAACTGGGCATGGAAGGTGGATACTGTCCAAAGGCAACTGCACACGGACAAAATGTTTGTGTGACTTTGAGCAGAACAATATCGGCTTTGAAAAGTGGGCGAGAAATGAGAAATTCCAGCAGGAGAGCGACCATGTTTGCAGGAGGAAGAAGCCACTCAGACACTGGGAGAACATGCAAGCCACTGTTCTCGGTGGGAACATAAAATAGATAACGATGCTACCGAATCTGAGACCAGCTGTCCGGATCTGATCTTGGATTTGCTGGATCCTTGCTGCCGTCTGACCCCCTTCGCTGCCAAAGTTGACTAGAGAGCTGCGTCCTGGCTGTTGTCGGTTCGAGCAGCTCTCACTCAAGGGCATGGCAGGTCGCTGCCTCCTTTGTTTGCCCCCGTTCTGTCTTCCTTCCAGCCCCTCCAGCATCATTCGAGTCTGGCCAGAGAGGCCCTGAGCCAAACTGCGGCAGTCAAGGGCCAAATCAGATCAGAGGTCAGAGGACACTCACTCGATCCCTCGCTTCCGATCACTTTAAATCACCTATTCTTGAATCCCGGTGAGACGTAAACGCGCATTTTTTTGCGCCGTCAGACAGCTTCGTGGAGCTCCTGATGACAAAGGCTCGCAGACGTGGTACATGCGGCGTGCGTGGGGCTGGCAGGCGGCGAGGTCTGGCCCCGGGCTGGCAGAGTCACTGCCCATCCTTGGATGAGTCACCCAACAAGGCCAGAGGCCACCGATAATGGGCAGATCTGTGCCAGGACGTCTCCACACTCAGCCATGTCACATCCCAACCTCATACGGACCAACGCAGACGGGGAATTGCACTTCCTGTCCAACTGAGAGCTGGCTCCTGGCGGCGAGGCGGGCAGTCCTTGACCTCCGACCCCGTTACTGGCGACCTCCAAACACCGCCTGATCATCGTCGTTCATTTCAGACCACAGATGATTTTTCAAGGTGAGTTTTTTTTGAAAGAAAGATGCAGATAAATGTTTGTTTTTCATAAACCCACCAGACGAATGAGTAAATATGATGGACAAGGCTGAATTAGCCTTTTTGAACGGTGGCGAGTGCAGCTGATTAGTCTTTGTGCCGGCGCCTCATCGATACGTTTATACGCTCTCGCCGCTGTGACATCCTTCCTGCGGAGGCTTTGTACAAATCTAAGTTTGCACAACTAGTTAATGGGACGAGCGCGGCTGCATCTCCGTCCACGCACTCCAAAGGCTCAAATAAAAAGTGCGTTTCCACCGAGATGCAAGGTTTTGATCTGAGAAGTGAAGCCGAGTGTCAGTGAAATGGCGCGGAAAAAAAAACCGGAGTCTAGTTCAAAAAGTTTAAAACGTAACTTTTTTTTGTGCTCGCTCGGGCGAACGTTTCAGCTAATTACGCACAAAACCCTCACGCTCGCAGCTCCGATCCACCCGCACCGCCGTCTCGGCAGAGGACAAAGAAAACAAAGGAGACTGACAAACAAACAGCGAGTGAAAAAATATTTATATAAAGGGGAGGAAGCTTTCTTTCCATATAGCAGCTGAGCCGAGGCGACAGTGGCGTTTAATCAGTTGGTTTTTCTGGCGCCGTCAGCGCGAGCAGCCTCGGCGGTGCAGCCCTCTGATCAGCGCTGGGAGAGGGGCCCCCCGCTGAGCCGCTGCCGCCCCTGAACCACAGGTCAGTCCTTGGTGAGTAGGTTTCATTCTGCTGTCGCCTTCGCTGCGCTACCTCCTTCTCTCATTAAGATACGAGATGTGTTTGTGCACGCGCGCACTCGCATGGGCTCGTGTTTGGGGTTTTTTTTGTGTTGTTTTGCGCGCGTGTGTGTGTGTGTGTAGCGAATGCACCCCAGGAGTAGCCTAAAGGGGATGTGGATTCCCGGCCTCCGCTGAGATCCGGCAGCACAACCAGGATTTCTACCAGTGGGGGAGTTGTGTGGGTGTGTTTGTGTGTACGTGTGCGAGTGTGTGTTAGGGGGGAGACGCGCGATGCATCAAGTGACTCAGTGCCTCGGGGTCAAATGCACACACACAAGCAGAAACGGAGCTGGTGCTGCGGCAGGGTAAACAAGAGCCGACTGTTAGATCTCATCAGCCTCATCACACGCTTTATTATGCTAAATTGGGAATATACTGTACACTAATCAGGAATCCAGGAGTCGGGGGAGGGGGGGAGAGGGGGGAGCACTCAGCTTAAAGGTGAGGAAAACTTTGAATTTGAGTAACTTCTTACTGTGGGTGTTTCTGCAGCCAGCGCGGGTGGCGCTCCGGGTCCAAAGGTCGGGACCTTTCCCCTCTGGTGCGGTCCTCGTTTTGTATTCTTTTCCACAGGTGTGAAGCCGACTGACTGGTACCGGAGACTCCGGCTCTGGGATATTTGGATGGAAGTCAGGGCTCCTGTCTGTCGCTCTATGCTAATATTGGCCTTTAAACAGAATTCACAGAAAACACACTTGCAGCCGCGTGTTTGTTCACTTGCATAAATGCATACGAGGCTCATTTCATGCTGAACATCCGCTCGAACACAACAGAGGAACTCCACAAAGTTCAGGGCATCTATTAATTTTGAGACATTTGAATAACATCACAGTGTTTATTTAGCCCCGACGCCAGGCTTCATGTCTGACGACTAAAACTTGCTTCAAACCCACTTGATTTTACCTGTTTTTAGACTGTGAAAGATGATGCGCACAGGTTGAATTTGTCCGTTCTCTCACACACATGCACACACACATGCACACACAGACTCTCTCACACACATGCACACACACAGACACACACAGACTCTCTCACACACACGCACACACACATGCACACACACAGACTCACACACACATGCACATACACAGACACACACACACAGACACACACACACAGGTGTCCAAAGAGAACTGGGGGAAACAGGCTTGCCAGTCACACCGTTACCTATTCTGGAGGTGCCGAAACAAAGGTGTTAATTAAGAGTTTTGGCAAAATGCACGTTTGGGTGTTGTCATGTGAGACCGGCTGTAAACACGAACAGGTAAATGCTGTGTTGGAAAAGTTACTTAGCTAAACTTTGGTCTTTTAGAGGAAACTCTAGGTCTTTACTGATCAGATAGACAATACTGTGACCATAAAACACTGTCTTTTTCAAATGTTTTTGTTCTCTGTTCTTATTCTGCAAGTTTTTATATTTAATATTGTGTATACCTTTATTTTTTCTCTTAAAGGAGAAAGTACTTATTTACAAAGGAGCATTGTGTGCCGCTCTCTTTATTTATATATTTTGCTGCTTTAACACAGCCTGGTTTCCTGTGTCTTATCATACATCTTATATTCTTTAAGTGGCAGCATTTCATTCTGTTGAATATCTGAGTGCAAATATTTAAAAAAAACAACTTGGCTCTGATTAAAATTTGCTCCAAAATCTGTATTAAGTAATGAAAACATCTCTTGATTAAACAGCCAAACTGGTTGGGCACAGACAACAGCGCAGCAGCTCGGAAAAGCTGCTCGTGTACGACCTAATAAGATGAGATAGGAGAGGCTTTAAAGTGGGGGTCGGGCCTCCCCAGGGCAGCTCCCCACACGGTCAGGGGGGGCTGAGTGAATAAAGTGAAAAAATATTAGATTAGTAATTACATTAGTTCTTAAAGTGGGATCACACAGCACAGAGTGAATGTGTGATATGGTTAAAGACATGGTGAAACAGCGGTAAAACAGTATCGGCACAGCAGTGGTAATAAATATGTTATAGCAGTGGTATAACGGTACGTAATAAATATGGTATAGCAGTGGTATAACGGTACGTAATAAATACGTTATAGCAGTGGTATAACGGTACGTAATAAATACGGTATAGCAGTGGTATAACGGTACGTAATAAATACGTTATAGCAGTATTATAACGGTACGTAATAAATACGTTATAGCAGTGGTATAACGGTACGTAATAAATATGGTATAGCAATGGTATAACGGTACGTAATAAATACGTTATAGCAGTGGTATAACGGTATGTAATAAATACGGTATAGCAGTGGTATAACGGTATGTAATAAATACGTTATAGCAGTGGTATAACGGTACGTAATAAATACGGTATAGCAGTGGTATAACGGTATGTAATAAATATGTTATAGCAGTGGTATAAGGGTACGTAATAAATACGTTATAGCAGTGTTATAACGGTACGTAATAAATACGTTATAGCAGTGGTATAAGGGTACGTAATAAATACGCTATAGCAGTGGTATAAGGGTACGTAATAAATACGGTATAGCAGTGGTATAACGGTACGTAATAAATACGCTATAGCAGTGGTATAAGGTACGTAATAAATACGCTATAGCAGTGGTATAAGGGTACGTAATAAATACGCTATAGCAGTGGTATAAGGGTACGTAATAAATACGGTATAGCAGTGGTATAACGGTACGTAATAAATACGCTATAGCAGTGGTATAAGGGTACGTAATAAATACGCTATAGCAGTGGTATAACGGTACGTAATAAATACATTATAGCAATGGTATAACGGTACGTAATAAATACGGTATAGCAGTGGTATAAGGGTATGTAATAAATACATTATAGCAGTGGTATAACGGTACGTAATAAATACGGTATAGCAGTGGTATAACGGTACGTAATAAATACGTTATAGCAGTGGTATAAGGGTACGTAATAAATACGGTATAGCAGTGGTATAAGGGTACGTAATAAATACGCTATAGCAGTGGTATAACGGTATGTAATAAATACGTTATAGCAGTGGTATAAGGGTATGGAACAGACTTAAAAACATACCTTGTGTATTTCCTGAGCTACTACTGGACAGTCTAAGAAACTTTGCCGTGTCAGCACTGGTATGTGAACGGTGTTTGTGCACGTGCACCTGCGCTGATGCACGTGGCCAGACCAGAGGATGCGTTTGAATCTGAACCTGCGTGCACCGGGGCGGCTGTCATCATCATGCTCACGATGAAGCCCCTTCTTGCCTCCTGACTCGGGGGGGGGGGGGGGTGGAAGGGCGCCTGTCGTTTGAGGCTCGTAAAGCAGGTGCACGTCAGGGGTGTAACGGTCCTGCTGCTTTGGTGTCTCCTGTGAGCTGTCACAGAACACGCAACACAGAAGAAAGACATGAAGACGAGACAGAGAGATGGAAGAGGACAAGAGGAGGGAGGAGTCACGGCGCCAGGGGAAGGGACAAAAGCGAGCGGAGCCAGGGTGGGTGTAGGGAACAAGGAGACAAAGAGAGGAAAGGGGAGAGGACGGAAGGACAGATACTGAGGAGGACGGAGAAAAAGTCAAATCTTCAGGACAAAAATTACACAAGAAGAGCGGGATTTGGTCGAGTTTTGGTCCTATTCTGAAATCACTGTAAGTTAGAGAAGTAATAAATAATATCACACACACACACTCACACACACACTCACACACACACTCACACTCTGCCCTGGAGGTGTTTTGACAGAGCTCTTTCTGTCTCAGAGGTGCAGGACTGAACGCAGCGAGAAGTCCTTCCAGCGAGCTGCCGTCTCTGTTTAATATGCACACATGCATGCTGTGAATATATAGCGTTCATACGGGCACGTATCACTACTTTATTTTTAGACTTCAAGTCACGTCCTTTGCAACATTCCGTGCACTGTAAATTGCACACAGGTACACGTGGAGTGTACAGTATAGATGGTATAAATTATATAGACACACAGAAGAACTAAAAATAAAGAAAGAAATGGGTGAGGGGAGAGTGAAAAGAACCCAGGGACCAAAGTTTTGTCCAACCGCCCCCCCCACTGGAACCAGCTTAAGGTTTTTCTCTTATCAAATGCATCGATGTAAATAGATTTAACAAACTTTAGACAACATGTGATGACCTGTGACAAAATAACCTGCTGGTTCCAGTCCGATTCCTATAAAAAGTGCTTTTGTTTGGTGTGTGTCGGACAGCCTACACACACACACAGCTCACCTGGAGGTGGTGGGTGGGAGTGGGAGGATGGGGTGTGTGTGTTTAGCTGTGGGCCCCGCAGACAGGCCGATCAAAGGCTCCTCAGTCTTTGTCTGCTAACGTTGAATAGACAATAGTAAAGAGGGCCCGCTTTGATTTCAGCTCACTTTTATTGATCACAGAGGAGCAGGGATTGAAATATGAGAGACAACCCTGAACTGGATTCTTCTTTAGCTATTGATTATATCCAGAAGAGACAGCATTTCACCGTGATCCAAGTTTTTATTTTATCCTCTTTTTTTTGAAGCATGAAAACGTGTGTCTGGCTCTTCGCCTGTCTTTCAGCAGCACCTGGTAAAACACTGACTACTGTTATTTTACCAGACGATCCCTCGTCTGAAGTATCGGCTTTTTAAGCTTCTCCTGAAAGCTGATGTCCAAAATTTTTTTTCTTGGATCTGCTGACAGTAACCCGTGTGGCTCCATCATCCGGCGCCCCCTCGGTAGCTTATAAACCCTCTTTTTAGGACGTTTTGTTTCTGCAATTCCAGAGGAGGTCCCGTCGGTGCCGGCAGGAGGGCGAGGGATCGTCGGAAGGCGGAGATCCGCTTTCATTCGCTACAAAGGGGTTAGAATTTAAAAATATACAATTTTTGTTGAAATTGCAGCTCTTTTAGGCTTCTTCCTTTTATTTACCCTCTCAAATACAAGCGTCGCCCCATCGGTCGGTGCTGCCGGCGAACTCCCTTCATCTTCATCTTTAGGGCCTGGTTAAGCTGAGCTGACAGATGTGGTTATTTGGGGACAGCTCGTTGGCAAGTTTACGGCCAGACTGCTTATTTTATTAGAACCCAGCACATGTGCTGGTGACAGTGAGGGAAATCCTTTCGGAAGTCTGGCGTACGCTGGAAAACTCAGACTCTAAAGTGGACATAAATGTCCCAAATGTTTTTCTCAAAACGATGAGGTTTGACTGAAGCAGCAAAAATAAATCCAGATTCTCACAGAAGGATTAACTTTATTTGCACTTCTGGCGATTCTTGAGCTCATCCCTACATTTTCCTTCTTTCTTTTAACCCCAGATCTTAAATAAAATGGTGGTTTAGCTTCTTTTTAATTGGAGACGTTGATACACTGTTTCTTAATTTGAGGTCAGAATTTTATTTTATTTTTTCCAATTTTGCCTTTCTGCAGCCAGATTAAAACATTTTATCCTGCCGGAATTATAATCTCCCTTTAATTTTGTAAAAAATTTAGCATCAAGCGTCCGGATTAAACAGACGTTCGGTCCACGTTGGGGCCACGGGCCACCAGTTGGTGATACCTGGCTTTAAAGAATTTAATATTTTATTATTTCAATACTTTTACCTGTGGATCTGGAATTAAGTGTGTTTTTGCAGAGCTCATGTATTAAACAACACACACACACACACACACACACACACACACACACACACACACACACAGGTGGGGGAGGTCAGGTCTCACATAAGGAGGAAAAAAACCACACTGACCACCTGTAAAGCGTCTCAGAGGATCGGGTTCCTTTTGAACACGTTAAAGACGGGTTTATTTTCAATAGTTTACAGTTTGTGAAAGGGCCTGTTCCGGAAAGGCTGGGCTGACGCTTCCAAGTTTAGTTTTGCAGGACGGTGTTTTAAAAACCCCCTGTAGGGTTTCTGGAGGGGGAACCAGTGCGTGGCTTTTTAAGAGGCCCTGACAGCTTTTAAGTGAGCCACTTGGCTTTTTATTTGGGCTCAGCTCGCTGCAGGCTGCTTGTACTTTAGCGTGCCCCCTCTGTGCCGGCCTGGTGGTTGCAGATTAAGGACACGCAGAGCAAGACTCATTCATTACGTCGGCGTACACGTACTTATTATCTGTGCTGTTTGTTGTGTGTGTAGCTCCGCATATGTTAGTGTGTCAGGGACGGGAGCTGATGAGTGACGCCAGTTGGGGCCTGCTGGGTGCAGCTTCCAGCTGATGAATGACTGCAGGGACCGTCTTCCTTTACCCGAACCTCGCCACGTTTTCCCCGGAGAGCAGCCGCTGACAAATACTCCAACCTGAGAGCCGAGCAGGCCCGCGACACGCGCGCGTTTCATTCTAAATATGAGTTTAACCTGTTCAAAGTTACTCAAGTTCAAACAATGGAAGCTCTCAAAAGATGAACAGGACCGCGCTGCCGTTCCCGCTCGCGCTCGGAGGCCGTCCCTGGTGATTCTCCTCTCCCAGCAAACTAATATGTTTGAAGCTCGGGCTGCCATCGCCAGGCATGCGCCACGAGCGATTTCAAATGTGCAAAAAAATATTGATATTCCAGGCTTCTAAAAACAAAACACACGGAGAAATGGAGTGGGATGGGGGGGGGGGGGATCAAGTCAGTGTCCTCTGGAATGGCCCCATTTTTCTACCTCAAAACACTGGGAGCCCACCTGAGACACCAGGCGAGGTGAGAGACTATTGCTTTTTCTTCCTCGTTCTCCAGTGGATCCAAACGACAACACATTTATGAACAACATAAACCCACACAAAAGATCCACTGATGCTTTAAAAAAAGAGCCTAAAAATTAGCCACCGCTGTACTAATTTAGCGTCTGACGCAGCAGAAATTCCTCACACATTTAGGAAAATCATATTTATGCTCCGTGTTGTTGGGGGGGGGGGTCCAGTCACAGCTGCAGTGAAGACGTTTCACCACAAGATGGACTGAGGGATGCGCACGTTTGTTGTGCAAGGGGACAGGAAAAAACCTCGCTCATATTTTTCAAAGGCTTCCTCATTAATGCTGCGACGCAAAGCCAGTTTGTAGCGATATATAAATACGGCAGCACTCTGAAGTGGCGCCCATGGGGGAGGGGCCAATGGCAAACAACCCCTGTATTAATTCCTGATATTTACTTTTGTTTGTTTTCATTGGGTCTGGGGCTCCACGGGAGCAATTTCTGCTGCGATGAAACTGAGCAGAGTCCCTGAGGAGTTCATTACAGGGAGCGAGCCAATGCCCACCCACCCCCACGGCGCCCTGGCCAAGAGGGACTCAGAGGGCCCAGAGGGATGGTTGGGTTGGGTTTGGTGGGTGGAGTGGATGGAACCTACTGGGTGCGTGAAGGTGTGGTGGGAGGAGAGTTGGGGGGGCAACAAGAGGGGAGGATAGGGTAAACATTTAGCTAATGACCTCAAGCACAGAAGAAATTAATGAAGCAACACAAATGAGGACATTCGCTCCTGGTGTGTGTGTGTGTGTGTGTGTGTGTGTGTGTGTGTGTGGTGTGTGTGTGTGTGGGGGGGGGGGGGGGGGTCCCCTCCTCGTATCATCTTGGAAAGCTCAACTTCTCTTTGGAACAATTCTGAAGACGCAATTTGCCGTTTTTCCAAATTCAGATAATCTGCAGAATTAGGAGACGTTTGTCTGCAGTTTCTGAACGCTGAGTTATTTTACCATAGTGGAACGGGGATTACCCACAATGCACCGCGGTTTTAAAGCAGCATTTAGGCAGCTTCAAAACAGTCGATGGTGGAGTTTGATTGAAAAACAAAATACCTTCAAGAAAAACGAGGGAAAAATGTCGGTGTGTGTGTGTGTGTGTGCGAGTGTGAGAGAGAGAGTTTTACATTTGACATTCATCTCTGATGTGATGCTTTAAATAAAATCCTTCAAGAACTACAAATAGTCCAACTCCCAGGAGGATTTTAAAAGCTTTATTGCATTGTTAGCATACAAAGCATTTGCAACGAAGACATCAAATGTTCATGAAACAACCAAAAACAACATAACATCGCTTCCAATATTGGACTGTATGGAGCATGACTGGACTCTTCAATGCAAACGTGAAAATGTTAAAGACAAGGAAACAGAACACATCCTGACAAAAAAAGAGACCAAAATTTTAAAAGTTATGTTGCAAGTAAACAAAAACCATCCCGTTGAAGAGGATTAAGGCACCAGAACCCGACACCGGTCCCCGGGAGTCTTTAAGGTGACAGAAAATCACATGATTTAGAAGCCAAATATCAAATGATGCAACATTTTCTGCCACGCTGTAAAAAATACAACTGATTTTTTTTCCTTCTAGGCCCTACGTCTAGGCTGTAAAAGGCTTCGCTGTAAACTATTAAAGCTGAATAAAAAGGAACAAATTTAATATCTGGTTCAATGTGACCTCTTTAGGAGCCTCTGTCGAGGTTTAAACTGAATATTTAGATGTTGCTAAATAAAACAAAAACCGGCTCAAATTGAATTGGACTCACAACTGTGGCAGAGAGGCGACGACAAACGGGGGAAAACACACACAGAGGTGAAAACTGGCAAACACGTTTTAAACAGCTTGACCAAAGTTAATAATAGAGACACCAAGAAAAAACATGTGGACCAAAACAAAATAACTTAATTTTTTCCTCAACAGTATGAGCTTTTTAAACAAAAAAAAAAAAAAGGAAAAAAGGCAAGAAAGGGGGATTTATGAATTGTCGGGCTGTTTAATTTGAGAGGAAGCTGCAGAGGGACGCGTTGGCTTCTGTGGAAACCTGAAGATGAACTTTCTCCATCAGGTTTTTGTGGTTTATAGACATAAAAGATGATGTCTGAGTGGTGATTTTGCAGCCATGATCAAACATCAACGTCTCTCCGCTCATTTTTATGGACGAAAGCTCAGATAAAACACGGGACATTACTGAAAACTGGTAAATCCAACAACACTGTGTGGAACCAGATGAAGATTTACAAAAAGGCAGAAGAAAACAACAGGTTTTTTTAGATTCCCAATAATCTTTTGAATATTTTAACACAATAAAAGGAAAAAAAAGAATAATTGATGGTTTAACCACATCGAGGGCTGGTGGTGATAAACTAGTGTAAACCCACTCACCGTTCAAATAGATCCATTTATTCCTCAAACAGTTCAAAGAGCCATTAAACCTTCTTTGTTATTTACAGTCGAGTCCCATCGTTGTTGGGTTTTTTTTGTATTTTCAGTAAAAATGTTTGCCTCTCACTTAAAAATGTACCTTTAAATGTTAAAAATCCTCTTTTCTTTGGTAAATCCTTTCAACCCCGAGCCAAGAACCAGACCGTTAAACAGCAATAGGTTCATGAGCACAACATTCTAGAGGATCCTCTCACTGCAAACCTGCACAGCAACATCACCAGCCAACATTTAGTCCACAAACGCTCCTGCGGCGTCAAACCTTCGCCAACCCCCGGCCAGAACCGTCCCTTTGGGTTTGCTTATTTTTACACCATCGTGGGGAGTTAAAGCAGAAACGCGTCACAACATTTAATAGCAGTAAAGCTACGTGGAGCTGACGGGTGGACCGGTTTGCTGTGGGGGGGGGGGGTTCCTCAGTGACGGAAGTAAACCACTGACATAAAACCGCCTTTGTTACATCTTCAACGGCTCCTTCCAGGTTGTCAAAAGAGAGACATTCTGAAGTTTTCAGACAATACATAGGTGTCAAAAAGACTTACATTCAAAGTGTTGTGGAGACATTTGCTCGCGCTCCCCCCCCCAGCAGATATCTACTTTACCCTCTAAATGATCCTCCCTTTCTATATACATTCATAATATATGATCACCCTGCCAGCCTTCCAGTACCAGGGTGGAAAGTGCAACGCTGCGGCGTCTCAACCATCAATAACACCATCACCACCTTCTGTTCTGCTGCCCTTTAGTCGAAATCTCTTCATCAGCGGTGGTTTTTCTGCTTTCTTTAGCTTCGCAAACAAACCAAAATAACCAAAAGTCTGGATTTTGAAGATAAGTGCCAGGAAATACTGAATCAATGTGGATTTTTTTTCTCTTTTCTCCAGAGTTTAAATACAGAGGTCTTCACGAGGTTTAACTCGTCATCCTTACACGTAACGGGCCCTTTCTCGAAATCAATTTCACTACATTCCAGGAAACACGACGTCCGTGCCAGCAGCTGCTGAACGCAAACGGCTCCTAATGTGTGAAAATACAGGACGGCAATGTCAGAGCCAACAGACTTACACTTTTGTACGATCGTCCACGTTTAACAAAAGACGGTTTCTTGCTCTCTGGGCAGAAAAGGTGGAGGAAAAAACATTACCGTCACCTTAAAAATACAATTCAATTACAAGTGTTATCACAAGGAATTAAACTGTGGATGGACAGTTACAAAAAAAAAAAAAAAAAAGCTGACAGATGTGTACGAGTCCAGCATGACGAGCAGGGATGAAGGCGGGGAAGAGTTCTGTAGGCTACAGTGTGTGCGTCTCTGGGCTTAGCTGCCCTGTGTTATGCTCTTCATGTGTTTAGCAATGTCGTACACGTAGGTGATATCCGGCCTCTTCTCCGGGTCGGGGTTGATGCACATATCTACCAAGTTCCTCAACTAGTGAAGGGGGGGGGGGGGGGGGGGGGTTGGAGGTGAGGAGAGGAAAACAAACAGTCAGTGTCGATGTAGCAGGACGGAGGTGTGGTTTTATAAAGAGAATAAAAGAGCTCATCTTAAGCTGTTCAAGAAGCTTTTCCCTTAATCGGGTAACGGGACCAGCTAAATGGAGCCGAGACAAAGACGCGAGGATGGGTGAGGGTGCTAATCATCCGCTGGTCTGCTGCATCCGCGCGCGTGCGCGCGCACGCACGTACGTGCACGAGCAGCTGCCACGCGGAGACGGCACTTAGACTTGAAACCGGTTGATTTCAGCAGATCGACAGACAGGCTCGCAGGCAAAACAGCCACTGCCATCATTAAAAGAAGAGGAGAATAAAAGATGGAGGGGAAAGAAAACATCTACACGGGGTTGCTATGGTAACTGTCTGCCGACTTCCTGGCCGCTGTTGCGTGGCACTGGCTTGGACGACTCCTCCTCAACCACAGAGAGGAAAAAGTGAGAGAGAGAGCGAGCGAGCGAGCGAGATGCAAATTTAGACAGTCTGAGAATTAGTCCTGCAGAATGGAGACGGAGCGGGGAAGAGCGGAGATGCAGATATGTAAAATATTCATGCGCTCCTTTGCATGGCGAGTGGGGGAGCACGGGGGGGGGGTGTCAGGTAGAAGAGGGTGTTAGTGAATGGAGGCGTGGGGTGTGCAGGGGGGCTGAGCACAGACGGAGATGGTTAAATGACACAACAAAGATGAGCAGCTGACAGTTTTCTGCCGATCCTTCAGGAGCATTGTTTACATCCAGACAGCCGCTGCAGGCAGCCCCCTCATCTCCATCTCTCCATCGCCCTGTCTCTCGCTCTCCCTCTCCCTCTCTCTTTCGCTTTGTCTCCCTTTCTCCGGGATGGGGGTGACATGCGGAGCAGATCTCAGAGTGGTGCGTGAAGAGGGAGCTCTTGCAACCAAAATACACACTTGCAAAATTGCTCCTGTGCTGTAAAAACACACAGACGCGCACGGAAAATTTGGGACGGCGATGAAACAACTTAAAGAATATTAGAATGTTTCACTATACAGTGAGAGAACATGGCCACTAATTGAACGATCACTTTGTTTAAAGTACTTCTCCAGAGTGGGAAGGATAATAAAATGATATGTATAAAATAAATAAGCTAAACTTTGAACTCTTTACACACGCCATCAGTGGCGTTTCTTTGTTATCATTCTTGTGTTTTAGGGGAGATTGTTGCTGGGAGACCATAAAGGAGAAGAAAATAAAGAAAAGAGTGTCGATGCTTCCGTGTTTAGGACGAACAAGAGGCATTTTCTCCTGCTGGACTCAGGGGTTGGGAGATCTTTTCACTATCAGTGTTATTCGCTCGTCACATGTTTAAACTAAACATGTTTAAACAGAAGTTTGCATGGCTGGAATCTGGTGAAATTATTAACGTTTTTTTTGTATTTCTGATTTGTCCCCTACTTGCGAGACTGTCCTGGAGTCTTGTCTGGGCTCCACAGCGGTGCTGCCTGGATATGGTCATAAATGGTTAATGTGCGTCCCAAACCTGGTTTGTCTGGTGTGTCCACAGAGACGTGAGTGACAGCTGGGACGACTGCAGCTCTCAGTCACTGCAGGCAAAACTTGCTGCAGTGCGACTGTCCTGGATCACAGCGGAGGACAGACGGCCCGCGTCCTCCAAAGACTCGTAGGAATTTATTATTTCATCAATATCCACAGCGTACCGCCTTTAAAGACTCGGTTCTGAGCTGAATTATTTCTTTTGTGGCTTCATTCAGCCGACAGAAATTGTGGCGCTAACGGCAGCAGCACAGCACATTTTATAATTAGGATTTATCCAGTCGGTGAGTTTTACTGGCCATTATCTGCGCTCAGCACTGAAGCTGCTGCCCTTTACGTGCCGGTATATAAGTCTACTACACGCAGAGTTATTGGGTGGGCCTGGAACACGCAGCACAGAAACCCCACGACAGCGCGGACGGACTTCCTTACATGTGTTTGCCTAAGTTCATCGGTCGTTAGCACCTGTGAGACGTGCTAGAATGGGTTAAAGTCCTGGTTTTAGCTTCAGCTTTGGCTGTCAGTCACCGTGTAAAAAAACCAAAGCAGACTTTCACTAACCACCGCGCGTGTGTTTGACTTTATACGTTTAAGGGAAAGAGGCAGAAATCTTTGCTGGAGGAAGCGACATGCAAAGACAAAGCAAAGCCACGCGCATTCACACACACATCAGCATCAATCAGGGGGAAGGTGCTCGTTCACCGCAGCCCGACTATATTAAATCTTTGTGCTCGAGCGGGCCTAAGCAGAATTACAGCAGATGAGTTAACATTCAGTCGGGGGAAACATGACACTCCAGCCCATTTATTTCCACTCCACTTTGTAGCGTGGCCAGATGCTTTGGATATGTGCATTTAATTTAAAGTCCTAATCAGAGCCAATCTTTTGATCAGAGAGTAAACTCGTGCTGCATCGTGGCTCAAACAGTTGGGTGGATTTCATTTTATAAAGAAGAAGAAGAAAAAAAACACTTTGATTGTCAACAAAACTCAAAATCAGCAAACTGGCTCAGAGAAGACAGAACTGGCGGCGGCTGCTTCCATGAGCAGCTCGCTTCAAAGATTTTGGGAACGCTGAAGGTAAGGTCAGCTGTGCAGCACTTACCTCCTCTGAGTAGTGATCTGAGGGAAGAGGGGGGTAGTCACACTGTTCTATTTTCTTACAAAGGGAGTAAAGGTCCATCTTGTCCCCGTAGAACGGACTCTGTAGGGCGGCCATCTGCAGCAGAAGAATATGGACAGAAGGAGGAAGAATTATGGGATTTCAGACAGGCGACTGACTGATCACTGGATCAACGTGTCATGGATTAAATCCACACGTGTGCAAGTGAGGCAAAAAGACTACAAGTTTAACTAGAAGGTCTCTGAGGTATCAGAACTTTGTGAAACCTCGGAGACGAGACTCATTGCTGAGAAGTGTGAACGGAAACGTCAGCGAGAAGAGAGAAGCAGCAGCCGGGTGACGTCAGTCATGATACGTCCCGAGGAAATGAGTGCACAGGACAACGCAGAGTGCTGGCGCTTTCTACCGTGCTGGGTGGCATTTCATTTTGAATATGTTCTTCATAAATGCACGCAAACACACACAAACCCACACAAACAGGCCTCGCGCACACACACACACACGTAATTGATGGCAGGCGTATAAATTGGAACAGGGAGGATTACACAGATATAAATAGGATGAGAAAAAAATCACAAGTTTACTATAGCACGTAAAGTTGTTGAGTTTTTCTACTTTTTTACAGGTTTGTTCTGTTTTTCCACTTCAGGTGTGTATACAGCATTACTGGGGAGGATATGGTATGTGTCTGACAGCCTGTTAATTGGTGGAGGGGGAAAAAACAAAAAAACAATAGGAATGTGTGTACATATGGATCCAAATGGATCTGATCCAGGTGGGATGTGCCAGCTTACAAAAAAAAAACAAACAAAAAAAACAGACAACAGAAGCAAATGTGCAGCTAAAAAAAGGACCATAAAATAAAAATCAAGACTGTGAGAGGAGCTACATATGGAAAGGTGAAGGTGGATTAAACACTTTTGCCCATTTGCAAAGAACAATATCAGGATTGTACATGAATAAAACTGATGATGACACACAGTTTGTGGCAAATTGCCTGAAAAAGTGCCAGCTTGTGGGCAGCTGGACACATCTAAAATATTAATGGTGCTGGAAAAAAGAAAAAAAAAACCCAAAACAATTGTGGGTCCTGATGGTGCAGATTCTGACAGAGCCCCCGTCACCACCTGCAGGCGGAGGCGGCGGCAGCAGCATCTCAGTGGGTTTTCTCTCCTCTGGACATCACTTACCACCAAACATTCATCTGTGAGTCTTAATCAAACATCACATTAATGCAGCGCGTCCTCAAAAATAAACAGCCGCCGACCCCCGCCTGAAAGGAATCGGACAGTGGTCCCCCCCTGTTCTGACGACTGCTGAAAGAGGCTCAGCGGGAGGCTGACAGCGACGGGATGTGTGAGAAAATGCGGATCCCTGTGTGTGTCAGCGATGATGAACCTCCGCTGGGAACAAAGTCTCTTATCTGTTACCCAAGATTTCCCATTTGTTTTGGTGGCGATTAAAGCAGCAAAAGCTGATGCATTAAACCCACGGAGCTCATCAAAAACAGCTACGTCAGCATTAACGAGTGGGGGGGGGGGGGCTGCAGTCGGGCTACGCCTGCCTAAAGACTCACTACCAAGCATATTAATTAAAAAACAAATGATGAGGAAATAAATACATCCGCACCCTTGTCACGGGAGTAAAAGTCATTTCAATTTCGCAAAAAGTCAGAGAAAAAGAGAGACACCAGAAGGAGAAGGGTTAAACAAGACCCAATCGTATTTTCATGCATCTTCTGCTTTTGACAGATGAAAAATGTCAACTGTCCTGTTTGTATTTGGGAGTTTTTGCACTATTCATCTGCTTCATTAGTGCCTGCTGCTCCCAGCCCCTGACAGCTGCCGGCCCCCTGTTCTCAGCACGCGCTCTCTCTCTCTCTCTCTCTCACACACACACACACACACACACACAGAGACGCACACACACCTTTTTTCAGACTGTGTCGTCGCAGTGGTTAGATGATTGACTCACTCTCTGACCTCTGAGGCCCTGGCGTGTACAAGCCTGTGTGTGTTTGGTTCATTGATATTCCAGAGACATGCGATGCACACGCATGCCTGCTGTCTGTCTGAGGGGTGTGCTCTGCTGGTGGCGTGAGTCTGTGCATGCACACACACACGGGGGGAGAGAGAGAGAGAGGAGGGAGAGAATAGCCACACGTGGACCCCCTCTCTCTCTCCTTTGTTCATCAGCTCTTCTTCAGCTGGCCAGGCTGTGGCATGTAAAAGGAGCATCGCCATCCATGTAACGGCGTCTGGGTGGAACCTTCCTGATCCTCCTCTCTTTCCCGCTTCTCCTTCCAAACCCCAATTAAAAGAAGTGATGAGGGAGTGACTTCTGCACCCTATTCTTCCATCTACCCCCTGGAGCCAATCCTGGCATTAAAGAACTTCTCACAACTTGCTCATTGATAAAAACCCAAACTTGTTTTTGGTGCATGAACGAAAACATCCGAACTGTGAGAACAGCGGTCTCACTCTCACCCACACAGACGGGCAGGAAATGAGTGAGTGAAAGAGTATATGTGAAGAAAGCATGACTTTTTATGTGCTCACTGGTCCTCTATGTGGTTTTATGATGATGCATTAATCAGGGCGATGCGTCACGCTGCAGGGACAGTCATTAAAAATATACCTGCACCCAGGGCAGTCATCCACGGAAGAGGGAAAAACACTGGCAGAACGGACCAACCCAGTAAAAGTGTTGGGTTGGATGTGAGGAAGGATGTGTTCCTTGAGTTCACTTCCTGCTGCAGCTGAGAGCAGATAGTGTGCTGGAGTATTTAAGAAACACTTCAGCATTCTAGGTTTTGCATTTATTGGCTTTTTCTGCTGACAGGGCAAAGCCACTGCACCAAGTCTGTTGACTACATATAAAAATACGACCCCCACAAAAACACTGGGAAAGAGTAAACTTGGGAACAGCACTAACCTCTGAGCACCTCTTTAAAGAAAAACCCTACCATGCACAATTTTTATTATTGTCAACAAAATAACAAAAATTAAGGCATTTGTTCCCTTTTTAAATTAAAAGCTCTTCTAAATAGGCTCAAAAACAAATGAATTGACCGTTTGCTTCCCAAAGCCCATTAAGACTTAACAGTAAATATAGGGTAGGAAGGAAGGGTAAAGATGGGCTGTGGGGGGGTCACAAACATATGGAGAAAATGTGACATAATAGCCACAAATGGGTCAGATAATTTGCTTGATTTGGCCGTCTCCTACAGGCTCCGTTAGGAGGCACATGTATGTTAACACGTCAAAAACTACACACAGGCTGTGAAACACATAAAAGGGAAACAAGGCTATCCACAGGCAGCAGGCTTTGTTTGTGAAAACCCCACTCGGATTTTCAAAAACATATAGAGACCTAGCCACAGGGCCAACTCATCACATGCCAACGCCAGCTGCCGGGAACCCAGCATTTTTGGGCCTCATAAAACCAACTGCAAAACAAGAGGGGAGGGAGAGGAATAAAGCAGGAGGCATGAGACATGAGCACAGTCAGAGGTATGGATGGCTGAGCTCCTACAGGAAGGAGACACATTCCAGTAAAGCTTTTCAAGATATTCTCCCCCCTTGGCTAACCTTTATACCAAACACAGCAACCGCAAAACATCCGTGCGAGCCGGAGACCTGAAGTGTGCGTGGAAAGCATCTCTTTTACAGGGAACACGCCGAGCGGAGAATCCAATGCAGAAATGTGAGACGGATTTGACAAAGAACAACCGGAGAGAGCGATGCGCCACAAAGCCATCGACCAAATCCTTCCTGGTCATCCAGAGGAACATCCCCGATGACTTCAGCCTCCACGTTTAGAGGGGCGCAGGGAGTTAGGGTTATATGCACAGGGCAGGGTCAGGTGATGTAATTAGGTCAGACACAAGGAGAAAGGGATCAAAGAGAATGGAAGATAAAGATAGACGCACATACAATGACCAGGTATTGACAGGCAGACGCTTTGGACCTTAAACCAACCCCGAGGCATGAAAAAAAAACAAAAAAACAACGCAGGTTCTCTCGAACAGAGCAGTTCCCCACATAAAAAACAAAGATCCCTGGGATAAACACACAAGGATGGACACGTATACAAAAACACACACCGGCACGGCCATATTTTATGCTCAAGCAAGAATTTGACAAGTACCAAAGGGACGGTGTGCGGATTTCTATGTGAATTCCTTATGCCTTAAGGTTAAGTGAGGGAAAGGGAAGGCATTTGGAGGGAAGGAGAAGAGAGGATAGTATTTTAAGAAAGATGGAGGTAAAACAGAATGCACTATGGAGCTGAGTGAGAGGAGAAAGTGAGGGCTTGCTCTTCAAAAAGAATATGCATGGCGGGGTGAAAGCTGCTCTAAAAACAATAAGGTTGTAAAATCTTCATCTCCACGGGCTCCGTGCAGGGCTCACCTTGACCTGTTGGCTGGAATTCCGGCTCCAGTGTTTGTTATTTTCCCTTTCCACTTCTTCCCCTTTGCAATGGCTCTCCAAGCCTCTCTCTCTTCTTCAAGCCTCTCTGAAGACCTCTCTCTATCTATACATTTCCTGTATGGATCCTCTCTTCCTTTCACACCTGTCATGTGGATTCTTTGCCTCCTGACCTCCTGCGGGAGCACCAAGTCGCCTTTTATTTTTTCACTTTTCCTTCCTGGCTCTCTTCATTCCTTCTCCTCATCTCCCCATCTTGTTTCAATGATTATTCTGGGCTGTGACCACTGGTAAATATCCAAAGGGTGATAAAAGTCCACGGTCGGGGCCCAGCTGAGCGTTAGTGCAAACCAATCAATGGTGTTGTAACAATTTAACATGAACAGCTTCCTCCAACAAACACTGGAACTTACAGAAGTAAAAACACACTTTTATCATCAGCCCTGATGTATAAAACACAAAGGTGGCGACCAAGCAGAAGACATTTTTGGGAGAACTTAAAGGATTTGTAAAATAAAATCGAGGTCTGGGTTCACTTAACGGTCACCGTGTAAATTAGAAAATGAAATGCAGTAATGCTGCACAAGCCAACAAATTTGGATTTTATATCACCCTTATTGTAAAGAAACTAAAACGCAGACACAAATTGTGCTGAGAGAATGCGACCTACAGCACCGCCTGCTCTCAGCCAACCACAGCCCCGCCATGCCGCACTGCATTGTGGGGAGCTAATTAGCATGAAGGACTGTGGTCTCTGAGCAACCATGACCTGCAAGCCGAGCAAAAACTTCTTCCTAGCACTATTTCTCCACCTCTATGCCTGAGGCGCTGTGCAGAAGGTGCAGTCACTGGTGCGTTGAAATGCAGCCCAAGTGATCAGCGACTCGGGGGAGTTAAGAGAGGAGAGCAAAATGTGGGTGTTGCAGTGGCCGACTCTGAAAGCGCGAACGCGTGTGTGTGTGTGTGTGTCTTCTTGCTACACGTGAAAACTGGCAAGATGAAACATCAGATTGACTGTTCTCATCCCCGTCCATCATTGTTGGGCTCCTTGCTCTTTGTTCCCTCCTCCTGGGCTTATTTCCACTCAGTGTGGTCCACAGCAGAGCCCTGCGGTGCGCTGCTCCCCAGTCCGGACTAATCAAACTAGTCAGTGTCACTGGGCGGCCTTATCTAAAACACATGGCTGTGTCAGTTCTCTTCACCCTCTAGCTTTTCAATGTTTAGCAGGTTCCCAGGCAAAAAACCCTTGAACCCAAACAGTCACAGGGGCTCGGCTAAGCCGACCCACACCAGCAAAGGGAGAATAAAAGGTAGAGAATATAATTTAAGCACATCATTCCAACCAAAGTAGGCATATTTACACCAATCACAGGTCATAGCTAAGGTGTATGTGAAGGCAACACAGACAGTTTGAATTTGGATTTGTTCACTTTTGGTTTTGGAAATATTCAGTTTAACCAACGCGTTTTCATGTCACTCCGCCAGTCGACTGCAAGACGAGAGCGGGAGCACGCATCGCCATGGTTTACCTCGTAAAGCAGGCATCCTAGCGACCAGATGTCAGATTTGAAGTTGTATCCATTTTCATGTATCCTCTCTGGTGACATGTAGTAAGGAGTACCCACTGGAACAGAGAGAGAGAGAGAGAGAGAGGGCTCATGAAAGTGACAGAGGTGGGAAAGAAAAGCAGCTTTAACATTTTTGCATTGGAACCCACGCGTCCCCAGTTCATCGACATCACTGACGCAGTTCACACAGCATAGAGAAGCAGACGGGGGGGCGGCGATGGCATCTCATACTGTCACACATTCAGGGGGTCGAGATGCTCGATGTTTAAATCTATTCGAGTAATGTTGGATGAAATAAGGTTAGCTGTCTCTGTGAACCCTCACATGGTGCACGAGTGTACAAGTACCGTATAGGATATGTGCAGCCACAACATATGTATAAATCAGTTCTGATTGCTGAGGTTCTGTAATGATGTAAAACAGTAGTCTGAATACGTCCTGACAGCAGCAGCAGAGATTCATGCTGGCTCTGGTTTAGAAACTCAAGAAACGCAGGCGGCCAATGTGGCTGGCAGACATCCAGAGGATCGGCCCTTCGCCCAAACTGGACACACGCAGGAGCCACAGCTCAGCAGCACGTCCATAGCACACTCCTGGAAAATATGGAATATTTACTGTGTTCCCAGCTGAATGGCAAAGGCTACTTTTACACTTGAGTTCTGTTTTGTGTGATTTCACATGCAGGAGTCTATCAAGCGCGCTCTGCAGAGGTTTCCCATTAAACACACATGGCTGAGGGATGGAAACTTTTACCAACCCCTCTGACTAAAGCAGGGCAAAAGGAGCCGATTCCACATGCTTTGGAGCAAAGGCGACAGCGTCAGTGTAACGCTGTTGGACAGATGTGCCTTTCATATCTAGAAAGCTGAATCAATTCTGTTAACCACAGTCCAAAAGGACAACGGGGAGGAGTTTCAACAGAAGGTAACTGAACTAAAGGAGGTGGAAAGAAAACCATGGCAGTAAAAAGCCTTCCTGCGTCGTCCTCAGCATAATGTTAATGTGTCTGGTAAAATAAGGACCCCAGAGTAATTCTGCACATTATCAGGTCAGAGGAAATTCAATATTAGAAATGTGATTAATGCAACGATTATAAAAGAAGCCAGGAGATCTGAAGTCCGGAGGCATTAATACAAAAGCTAACCATTTTAATTTTGCTCCAGACCTAATTGGGTTGAGAAACACACTTATCCTAAATGTGTGGTTTCATATAATGAAGTGTTACCTGTCATTTCAGAAAAAAGCAGCATCTGCACAGACAAAGATGAAGCAAGAATGACCACGTAAGAATAAACACAGGACTGGGGATTGCTGCTTTAATTGGCCCTCCACATATACCCGTGGTATGTGAGATTGTGTGTGTGAGTGCGTGTACGGGTGCGCTGGGAGGTCTCACAGTGCGGTCTGAACAAGCTCCCCGAACATTCATTATTAGTTGATTAAAAGAATCAGCCTCTCTTATGCTAATAGTTGCATTAAAAAAGGCAGCGGCGCTGAGCCCGGGCTCCTTCAGCATGCTAAATTAAGGCCACATTACTTATTCATGCAAATAAATTGAAAGTCATGTTGGGATTGATTTCCATTATTGTGAATGGCTGTGACAACAGTGTATTCTGTGAAAAACAGGGTAATGGCTGTTGTATAGGAGGTGAGATGCCAGCCAGTATCAAGATCCTCCTGTTTAATGTGCTTTTAAATGAACAATTATCTGGGTTCTTTTAAACACGGCTGTTCATCTGACTGCAAATTATTTGTTATTCAAAATTAAAGCTTTGCTCAGACCATTAGGGCACGTTTTAAAACATTTGTGGGCTGTTGTCAATTTATTTTTTCGGGGATTTTTCCCTTCTCTTTTGAACAGCAAGTGAGCAGCAGCTTCTCAGAATCTCAATGAATTTCTCATTCAGACACAGGGTGAAGTCTGATTGCCTCTGTGCTATTGTGATTGAACAAATAAAACATTACACTGAAGGCAGCTGCAGCAGCACAGCCAGGGAAGGTTCTCAGAAGACATTTTCCATCCCCTTATGTGCCCATTATGGTTTTTCTTGCTTTACTAGAGGTCCAGCTGAGTCACCCTTGGTTGGATCGCAGCCTCCTTTTTGGTTTCACAACTTGCTTGCTAACTTTTACAAGATCACCCTGTCTTTGCATACATGCTAAATTGTCACTATTTCCAACAGCAGCCTCCCTCTGAAGTCTCTGTTTCTCGTTTTCCTTCTGCTCTTTTTTTTGCTCTTACCCCCGTAAGAATCGTTAACACCTCTGTCATTACAGGCGTTAATTGCAGGTATGCTATACTTCTTATTACTGCCAATTGGCTAGTCTCTGATTTCAGTCTTGATTGCATGAACTTTCCAGGTAGTGAACAACTTTTCTTTCTTTTTATGAACCGCGTGTACATAATCCCTGAAGAACTCTGAAGATCGTGCAACGCATTTTGGTTTTTTTTTGGTTATTGTGGGTCAGTGTAGTAAGAGTCTATAAGCCGTCATAGTTTAAGCGTTCTGCTTAAACTACCAGCCCTCTTTTTCTTTCTGTCACAGTTAAGCTCTTTTTTTATACCATACTCTCTCTCTCTCTCTCTCCTCTCACACCTGACACACTCCATGTTTCTCTTCTTTGTCACCTGTTCTTATCATCTCTTTTTCTTCTCCTCTTCTCTCTCTTTCTAGCTTAAAGTCAAGACACCAGAAAGGAAAAAAGTGTTGCGGGGAGGACAATTTAGTAAAGCTGGAGGGGGGTGTTGGCAAATAAAAATAGCAGATATTCAAAAACAAAAACCATGTAGTTACTTTCCCCTGGTTTCACTAGAATCAGGTTTAACTTCTGAAAAGAACCAACATAAGGAAACTGAAATGTTCTTATACTAATACTAATATACTAATGAATTTACAAATCCAAAGTAATTAATTAAAAAAGGACTAATTTAGTTGTCTGCACTTCAGAGATTCATTTCGCAATCCTTATAAAAGAAATACGATAATTAGCTAAATCTGGTGGTTTATGACATGCAAACAAAGATTGTCTGAACGACGGGCGTTCCAGATGACCCCTCTGCTTCTGGGGCTGCCTGGCCTCACACGGCCTGAGGAGGGCGCTGTGGAATCAAGATTTAATGAGCAATCATTGCGTCTCCTGCCACTACACATGGTGTCGTGGATCATATGATTTACACCTTCTCATAGGCTAAGTTGCCGCTGCAGAGTCTGAGAATAGCATGCTGTCTGTGGCATTAACGGATGAACATCGGGAAGTGAAACAGTGACGCACCACTTTATAAACAGGCTCAGTTTTCTACAATTTAGAGAAAAAAAGCGTGGGATAATTCCAGCTGTGTTAGAGTTAAGTGGTCTCTCTAGATAAAAAATATAAAACATGAAAATATCCAACTGTTGAATGATGTTAAGGATGCCCTGTATTTATTTTTATTCTAATTTCCTAATCATTTATGACTAAAAACTCTTTACTGTGGGTACAGCTCATATCAATCACGGCACGTCTTGTTCTTTCCACGCTTAAGAAAAAACAGTTCCAGGGACATTTACAATAGGTCACAGTGATTAGTGCTGGTAGGAACAGGTTGTTAACAAATTGTTAATGGGTACGCTTGTGATTTAAACACTTGGGCACCTTTGAACTGAGAAGATCAGAGGTAAATGATTGCATGCGAGTGTGTTTGCAAAGCATAAAATTATGTATTTAAATATGTGGCAATATTTGGTGGGAGAGCTTTGGAAAAGGAGACTCAGAACATATTTTAGTTAAAAAAAAAAAACTTAAATTCACAAATGTTATCTATTGTACAGTTTGCAGCACTTGTTGAAACTAAAAAAAACAAATTACTACAATTTTGATTTATCTTCTGTGCCAAACGCCCCCATCACTGCCAACAATATCCTTCATTGTAAAGTTGCCTGGCTCATTTTACAGCACTCATTTACAATCAGATCTATGTGTCAGAGAGCTCTGCCCAGACCTCATCTGTGTTAGGTTTAAAGGTCAACGCGAGAGGAAGTGGCTAAGTGGCCTATGAAAGGGCAAAAGCCACGACCAGGCAGCGTGTCTACGGAACACGCAGCTCTGGGCTCAGCCAGCTTAATGAAACACTTCCAACACTGAGTGATTATTGTGGGCAACCATGTCCAGATGCATGTGTGTGCTCACATGTGAAGAGTGTGTGTCTGCGCATGTTTGGGCGGCTGTGATTTACCGAGCGAGTGAGCAGCAGTTGTTTTGGAGCTGAAGAATCGCCCCAGTCCCAAGTCTCCTAGTTTCACTACTCCTGTAGCTGTGATGAATACGTTGGCTGGTTTGATATCTGACAGAAGAGAGCAGGAAGATTAGGGGAAAAGTGACACCAAAATAACAATCTCAGGGACCGGAATACTTAATGCTGAAAGTTTAAGCCTGACAGTGAGAATATTAATTGAAGGCAACACGAACCAAAGGGTTTTGGTTGCGTTTTCCCTTTGATATGTTTTTCTTTGAAATGTAATGCCCCAGTGTAATTATAAATGGATTCTGAATAGGCACCCTGTTAAGTGGCCATTAAAACTCAGAGGTCATTAGTGTCGCTGCACTCTAATAATAATCAGCCCAACGGAAGTTAAGCACCTGTAGGCTGTGTGTGTGTGTGTGTGTGTGTGTGTGTGTGTTACTGTGGAAATCAACAGGCCTTGACCAGGTCCTACAGAAAGCATATGTGCCCGTTAACACCATGTTGTCTGCACAGTGTGCACTTCTGCTGTCTGTCATATTCAACTTCATCATCTAATCATTTCCTTATTTCTATTTAGGAGAGAATGCAGGTTTAAATGAAGGCAGCAACAGCAGAATGTTGCATTACTCCTCATGTGTTTGTGAGGTTCTCTTCAAATGAACAACTCAGGTAGATGGAAACATGACGGTCTATACCAAGTGTGGGAGTTTAAGTGTTTACCATGATCTAATCAATGTAAAAGAGAGAGAGAGAGTGTGTGTGTGCCAGAATTACCTCTATGCATGACTCTCCTGGAGTGCATGTGTTCTAGCGCACTGCAGAGCTGGACAAAATACTTCCAAACCGACCTTTCTGGGATAAGCCTTCTCTGCTTCTTAAAGTGCTATAAAATAAAAACAAGCACACACACACACACACACACACACACACACACGCACACGCACAGAGTGTAACATTAGCATACCTAGAGGAGAGAACAAATAAATTATTTTTATAGCTGTGGGAAAAATTGGTGCAGCATGGAGTAACATTTTTAAGATAGCACACACTGTACCGTAAAGACAAAGTGTTTATGTCAGTGTGTGTTTATACTGCATCCATCCCCAGACTGGGTCCACGGTGCAGACTCCACAGTTAATAGAACCCAGACCACTCTGCTCCCAGTCTGTTTCTTACCTAACCGATCTCTGTATCGTTTTCACTGCAGTCCACAATGGAAAGCACATGCACTCGCAAAACTGTGGTACCTTCCAAAACTCTTCCATCTGGCACACAGCTTATTCCTTAGGTACAGTCCAGCTTCCGATGGCTCAATTTTTCCAGTTATTTTCCTTTATTGATTAACTTGCTTATTTGGCTGGGCTAAGTGAGTGGGTTTTGGGATCACCAACATTAGGGTATCCAGAGCCACCGCAGTCACGACTACCTGTCAAATTATTATCATGACGAGACCAGGATCAAATATGAGCGGATAAGATCGAAACAGTGGAACGTTTCACTCTGCCTCTAGGATCTAAATGTGTGTGCTTATGGTTCCATTTGCAAAGGAGACCGGAATGTTGAATGTGAAATACACAACTTAGCATGCACCAACAGCTTTAAAACACCCTTTAAAAGGAAATGACGACGATTCCTTATTATCAAATATCCGTGCGAGTTTCTGGAAAGTTTGACTGTATGCAGAAATGAATACCTGCACAGTGAGTGTAAGGGTCAAAGTGTCAAGGACACTGCTGGTAAAAATGATCTATTGCTATCACCAAGTAATGAGTGAGTAATGGAGGAGTAGAGAGGAAAGATGGCAATGTGAGTAAAGGGAATGTACATGACATTAAGAAAAGCTATAAAATGAGGAAAGGAGAGAAAGAGAGAAGAAAAGACGGGAGAATAGACCTTGGCCTATATCCAAACAAAGCCGTAGTGAGCAGCCATTCTTCCCTTGCCCTCCATTTCCATATCAGAGGACTGTTTGATGTCAATGGGGGAGCACATAGACGCCCACCAACACCACCGCCACCCTCTTCTCCATGCCTTTAATAGCAAACACTGCACATGCAATATTCTGTAAGTGCATGCAAATCAAGGACCATTTGATTTCATTTGAATTCTGAGATGGTCAGAGAGAGAGAGAGAGAGAGAGAGAGAGAGAAAGCAAGGGAGATTGGTGTGAAGGAGCAGAAATCAAAAAGAATAAAAAATGTTAAATTTATTCATCAGTGTTCTGTTTTACATATGACACACTAATGTGTTTACGATGGGATGGGATGGCACACACCTCTGGACACACACACATATACATATATATACATATATATACATACACATACACAAATATCCATAAATATATAAACTGAAGTGCAGCACTGAACGTGTGTTGCAGTGTTTCCACACTTTTCTTGATTTCAGTAGACCGTATGCATGTATTCGCTGCGTGTAAATGAGTGTGTTGAGCCTGCCATGTTCACTCTGTTGTACCACTAATCCTCACCTCTCCTAATTTGTTGTGTAGAGCTGCACGGATGTGGAGCTGCTGAGTCTGACTGCAAACAGCTTGTTGAGCTGCGCCGATACCACACAGCAGCATCATTTATGCATGGGAGAAGACCAGGCTTTATACTTGCGCACCACTAATTTGCTATACTGGCAGGTTTTCATAATATCCTCCACCATGCTAGCACACACACACTTACACACAGAAGTGATCCGGGTTGTTGATCCGGGTTTAAGGGTAGACGCACATTATACTGATTTAAGTCAAGCAGAAAATCCCACCAACCTTGAGTTTGTATCTATAGTCCAGAAAATATAGCAAATAAAATACACAGCTGTCTTTCCTGCATATGCATCGCGTATATCTTAAAAATAAAAAAAACACAAAAAAAAAAGTGTCTTTTTTTTCATATTTACTGGACAAATGTCCACGAAAACACTTCCCTAAAGTGGAGGATGGCCAGTATAGGACAAACCAAGACACCGTAGCTCAATAACCCGTCACAACTGGTATCTCAGAGGAATAAATCTAGCTCACTGCAAGTATCTCACCCCATACGTAAGCATTTAGCACGTGTACCATAAAATGTGACGCTAGGACCAAAGAACTTATGGAGGGATGAGACATTCCAGAATTTTAAGAGCATTATTCACTGAATCTATTTCCCCCCACAGACGCTGCAAATGTCAACACGGACGGCCAGATTAAAGGCAGCTGCAGGACATTTTATATTAGCTGTGTTTTTGGTTTCTGGATGGACCAGATGATTCAGAGTGACTCAGTGTCACAGACCTCCTGCCTCCTTCCCTTAGTTTTAAACCACATCAGCAGTTTTCACAACTTTATTTTTCTTTAAGGGGAAAAAAAGGTTATCTGCTGAAGCGAGATTTGGCATTTTTTTAAATTCATGAGTCCATAATGTTCAGCAGCGTGGTGTATGTGCCAGTCCTGATCGACCGCCGTGGCCTTGGCAACCTTACCTTGATCATACGGGAGAGATCTCCTGCATCTGCCAGCTCCAGGACGATGTTCAGCTCATTGTCCTCAATAAACGACGCGTGGTACTTTATCACGTTGGGATGGTTCAATTGCTGTCAAGGGGAAAAATGAAAAATTTCCAGTCACAATAATTCATGAAAGAAAGAAACAAATGAAGGAACGCCATTTTTTTCCGATCCCTATACCAGTTATCAAAAAAAGATTTGCACTATTGAACAAAATGAATATCAAAACATCTGAATCCATACTTGAAATGCATATTTAAATAAGTGTGGTCCTAATGAAACACTTTTGTCCTCTAGTGTGACAAATCTGGGTGACATGTCACAACAACTCAACTGTCTGATGACAACAACCCATGTGAAACACACACACGCACACACACACACACACACGCCTGACAGTCAGATAAACAAGCATCTCGGGCTTATCTTTGACTGAGATTTCTTCCTGTTGGTTGGTCAATAAGGCAGGATCAGTAATCCCATAGTAAACAAAAACTCTCTACCCATCCAGTGCGGGGGGGGGGGGGGGGGGGGGTAAAGGGGGTTGTGATGCAATGAAGGGAACAAAAGAAATGACATTGTGACATAAGTAAAAGTAATATTTGAGACAGGGCAGAGTTGAGAGGGAGGAAAAGGACAGTGTTGAGAAACTGAGCTTTGGAGGGAAAAGGTGTGCAGAGTGAGAGAAAGGGAGGGATGTTGATGCCTGGAGAGCTGGAGACAGGGAGATATGTGGCATGGTGATGTCAAGGGGAGATGGGAATGCGTGATGTGAGCAGACGGAGCAGTGTGACACGCGTCCTCTACTCGGCTCCACTTCGCTTTCTCTGCTGTGATTAAAGAAATGTTCATGCTCGGGATGATGCAGAGAAGAGGGCAAAGGAGAGCACAGCGCCGTACACTGCGCCACACTGCGCCCTCCACTATAGCTCTGCATCCTTCCACCATCACCATTCTTCTCGCTTCTTCATCCCCCGTGTCTGTCTTTCCTTCTCCCTCCCTTCTCCTCTCTTGCCAGATGTATTTTTGGCTCAGAGTCACAGTTCTGCACGGCTCCACACAGTAGCACAGCCAAGGAGTGATGACAAGTCCATCCCCCACTACCCCACTCCTCTTCCATAAATTGAACCTCAGGCAAAAGCTATATTGCAATGAAGAGATGCGTTCAACACGATGTTGATGTTTAGAACCGAGATTTGAGCCAAGTGCCACGACTGGAAAGCTTTACATGACGTTTGCATTATTTTGCAGAGCTTCACACATCTGAGGAGCTGATTATGTTTGACACTAGAAAGAAATATATATATATAACTGATGGATTAGTTTGATTTATTAACAGCTTACAACAATAAGACAATAGGAGGAAAATTGTAACAGCATGATAGCTTCCTTTTGCTGATTAATGGAGACCACTGGACTTCCGAATACTGAAGGAATTGAACAGCCCTGGGATTTGAAGAATGAGGAAACTGCTGTGGATGTTTAGCAGAGAACAGGCACTTCTGCACTGAACAATTCCAAACAGGAAGATTTCAGACAATGAGGCCAAGCAAAAAGTGAGATTCTCCATTTGGAATCATCTTCCCAGAGCAAGAAAATACAGATGAATGAGTTCACACAAACACAGACAGACAAACAGGCAGACTGTTGAAGGGCCATGACTCTTTCTGTGTGTGTGTGTGTGTGTGTGTGTGTGTGTGTGTGTGTGTGTGTGTGTGTGTGTGTGTGTGTGTGTGTGTGTGGTGTGTGTGTGTGTGTTGGCGCGCCAGTATGTGTGTCCTTTCAGTCTGTCCATGCCAGTGTGCCTCTCATTATTCTGATTTGGCTGTGTCTCCTGTTGTCCTGTCTAGCGGGGGATAAGGCAGAAGGACCGTCTCTCGCTCACAGCCTCGCTCTTTATTATCGGGCTGGCTGGGCAATGCAGGACTGAGCGCAGCTCACATGTTCACAAGCCATCGGGTATCAGGAGGAAAAGAGACGAAGGGGAAACTGTGAAGGGATGGAGAACGAGTGGGGAGAGGGAAGGAAACGGCGAGGAGTTATGGACAGAGAAAACATGGGAGATTTTCTAAATTATTCTGTGAAAAAGCTCAAATGTGGGCTGCCCGATAGGATGAAATAGTCACCTGCTTGAGGGTGACATTTTACCTCGGCCTGACCCCCACTTTGGAGGTCAGAATAATAGATAATCCGGGCGAATCCCACTGTCTTGTGCTGTCAAGTCAATAATCTCCTACTCAGATTTCAGCTCTCTACAGGCTCTCGCCTACATTTGAGTATTGTTGCCTTTGATTGGACCAAAGAGCCCCAGGAGCTTCACTGATGTGTTTGAAACAAACTAATTGGTTTTGTTTTCTTCTCCTTATGTGTATGTGTCAGTGTGTGTATGTGCACAAAACGCCTGCAGTGCACACACACTTGTAAAGACGTGCTTCATATATGGAGGGATACACTACCAGGAATATGAGCACACACACACTCACACTGCAAGCACATAACTCTGACACCCATCTAGGATCCTGCTGACTGCAGGGAAGGGGGGGGGGGTGGTGTGTGGCACCGAGACTGTCATTAGCTTGTTTATTAGAATTTGAGAGCCACCCATCTGACACGTGTTTTGTGGCAGTTTGATAAATGAAACCACTTCCTTCAGAATAAAAAGAGTAAAATAAGACTGTGGAGAGGGAGGAGGTGAAACATCAAGTGGGAGAATCCAAATTTTCCCGCTGATCTACGGTTACCCTGGTTGAAACATTCTAAAAGATAAAAAAGGAAAACCAAAAATAAAAAAAAATAAAAAAACAACAGCAGTTTTGGCATTTAAAAAAAAGAGTCAATGTGAGCCTGAAGGGATGTAACACTGGTTCAACAACACACACGCACATACACACACACTAATATTCTCACTAGTGCGCCTAAAATACTCCTCTGCATTCATATCCATGCAAGGAGACGTGCACAATGTGCATATCCCCACACACCACTGCCAAAATCCAGGCAGTCTGGTGCACATCAATTGTTTTTCTTTGGTGGAAGGTCTCAGCTGAGGCACCTTAAGAGAACAGAGCACAGCGCATGACGCCGTCTCCCTCCTCTCTGGTTCTTTACCTTAAGGAGATCTATCTCTTTGATGCAATCTTGCCGAGCTTTGGCATCCATCAAGTCGAATATCTATCAAGAGATCAAAAGGGGAGAGAGAGGGAGACAGGACAGAGAATGGTGTTATGACATATTGAAGAGATGCTAAGATGGAGAGATTTAGAGAAACTAGGAGAGAAAAAAAACAACTTCCCAACAGAGGACACAGTTGCTGTTATCCACAGTGACTACAGGTGTTTCACGAGCGTTTAACATATATATCCATTTGTAAGGCGTTTATGTGAGCATGTGGATGTGCGTGCACATGCATGCTAGTCAGTGTAGTCTATGCATCTGCATGTTATCACCATCAAAATGATATTATTCCTATTCTTATTACCTGAACCTTCTTCAGGGCCACCGATGTGTTGCCCAACAGGTACCTGGCCTGGTACACCTCGCTGAACTGACCGCGTCCAATCTTCTTCTCAATCTGGAAGTTTGCCAGTGAATTATGGCCCATATCTGGTTGCAATGGTTTCTGAAAGATTTGGAAACAAACAGCACTTGTGAGATTTGGACACGACGTAGATTCTGTTCCAGAGATACGGTAGAAAAACAGAGAATACTCCAAGAACATTAACTGAAACTGAAACTTGACCTTTAGAATTGAAGTACATTTATAAAACCTGCATGATAATTGCAATATTAATTCCTGGGCTATTTTTAATAATGCCACAGTGACCTTGAACTTTGGTCGGCAGAAGATGTTGGGGCTTTGCCGGAGTCCCAGTGGGGAGTGTCACATTCAAATTAACACCTTCGTGTGAGCTACGCTGCAATCATGAGGATGGGATGGACAGGCCGGCCGAAGACGGTACGGTCAGACATCTGATCACACCGACCTTGACGCTGAATCACGAATCCTCCTCAGTTCAACCTCGAGACCATGAACAACACGTGCTGCATAACCTTGAAGAAGAATCCACTGCAAACATTGTGCTGCAACCATATGACGTCCAAAGACAGCAGACAAACAATCCCACCACGTTTCAAATTTAAACATGGCTGAAATTGTTGGTTGTTCTGTCCTTATTCTCTTTTCCTTCCGTCTCCTTGTTTCAGCTGTTTTGTGGAAATTAAAACCGAGCTTGGCGATCCTGACAGATCAAATGTCCCGTTACATAATGTTAGCATCTTATGACTGCGTTGCCTGTCTTGGTGTGTGAGATCAAACGTTCCCGTGTCCTCCGTTTGTCTGCCAAGTATTCGCACCAACAGTCTGGCACTGGGCCACAGAGTATGCTCCTCTGGCCTATTCTCTCTGAACATTCTACCACTTGGATTTGATATGTGGGGAGGGGAAGCACGCAGCAAGCTGCTTGACCTTTACAGCCTTTTGGTTAACTTTTACAAGGCATTGGAGGGTGCAAACGGAAGGTGACGGATATCAGAATGCCACACGTCACCAGCACTTCTGCCAATATGGTAGTGGGAGAAACTTTAGGGCAAGCAGCTCAGGAGGGTGAGAAGCAAAGGTCAGGAGGAATCTCTAAACACTGACGCATACAGGAAGGCAGAGTCATCATACGTATGTGTGCTCCACCTGTGTTCAGCACTATTGTAAGCAAAGGTGTCTTAATAATACAAGGAAATCCAATTTTACTTTAGTAAAAAAAAAAAAAAAATTGACATGATCTCGACATTCGCTTACCGTATTTTTTTATAGACACACTGACAATGAGAGAGAAAATTACCAAATTTTGGTTTTTCCCCCTACTGGTAGTCTGGATGGGTCATTTCTTACTATTTTTAGTGTTAAGCTTAACGTTGACAGCCAAGTGGAAAGGCGTGAGCCCATTAAGATGCCCTGTCCAATTAACACTTGACACTGCTGAGGTGTGTGCATTCTCCACAATGACATCACCATCATCCCAACGTGTCCAAAAGTCATTCTGACAGAGAGCATGACACACTGCTGTGCTCCCCATTAGAAATACATATAGTTTAATGGGTCGGCTTGGACAACCTTAAACCTTTTTGTTCTTTAACAGTAGCTACACTCCATTTGTTAAAAGTTTTATACGCCAAATACAAACAACAAATGTGTCACATTATTGAGATATTGTGCAATGACTTGTCATTATGGTGACAAAAGAATTTGTCCGAGGATACAGGATGAACAGTGAATGAGTGAGAGAGAGAGAGAGAGAGAGAGAGGGAGAGGACAAGAGGGCATTGCTTTCATTCGCTACATGGTAGGTTGACAAATGTTAGTATGAGCCTCTAAAGCGCTGTGACAACCGCCTGCTGAGAGCACAGTCTTGCTAATGTGTCCTGGCATGCCGGCCCCGTAATCACACATTTACATATGCAATGACCTACATTTGCATGTCAGATCGCACACTGTCCAGCATGATTAACAGTGGGCACCTCCCCATGTGGAGTCGCCCTGGGTGGCAGCAGAGGCCATGCAAGGGCGGAAGAGAGGGCTGCAGGGAAGGCGGCTTTTTTGGCAGCCAAGGGGCCGGGCTGCCAGGCAGGATTATGTCAGCCAGTGGCCCCGGCATTAGACACTTCATTAGAGCTAATCTGTTTAGCAGTGGGCAGTGTATGTAAACTTCACAGGCCATTTGCGGCACCTCTTTGCCCTCTGGCCTGGCCTTCAAAGGGCAGCCCGGCGAAAGCTGACTGACAGGCCGTCTCATCTGACGCACAATCGGGAGCTTCCAGCTGAAGCACACACACGAAAGCATACGTATATATGGGGGGAGAGGAGCGGTGAACAATGCAGGGTTCAGGATACGTACGTAGCTGCATAGAACACAAGAACGCACCTAATCTGGCTAATTTAGAACGGCATATGTAACATTTACATAATGGCTTTGTTTTTGCAAATGCAATATAAAAATATTAATTGTCACGATACCTGCAGCTCCCGTGCACTCTATATTCCTGATTGTTGAGTCAGTAATTCCAATGAGTTCATATTTTCATTAGTATTGGTCTGTCAACTCTCTACTGGGCCAAATTAATCAAGCAAGCAAGATAATGCAAAAACTGACCCGTTTTACATCAACATGACAGAGACAAAGCTAGGGCCCAGTCCAGAAATGATGGTACAGTGTTGGGATCCAAAAGGCCCCCTCATGCTTCTAGTTTTTTCTGAACCCAGTTAATATTAAAAAAAAAGACTGATAGTAATTAAGTAATTAATGAACACCCAAGATCTCAGAAATAGCCTATAAATCGCAGCCAAAATTCACTCACGGGAATCCTCAGTTAAATCATTAACCACTTTTACTTGGCTGTTGGCTTGTTTTTATTAGTTAATGACGCAGGTGCACGACTGTCACACACAGACTGATTTACACTGTAAATTTTATTCGATTTGGATCAATCATTCCGTACTACGATGACACTATGGTATGCTCCCAATATGTTGGTAGCGACAGGGGATAGAGATGGCGTGTCACTGCTGCATGGTATTATGGGTAACATCTATGAGGGACAGCATATCTGGTGTATAAAGGTGATGTAGAATCGCCATGGGCAACACGCTGGCAAGAGGGTTAAAAGAGAGAGAGGATGTGGCAAGAGACAGCCAGAGCAGACAGACAGCTCACTGGGAGAGGTGTGATTCCGGCTGCCCAGTAATGACACCGCTGCAAAACACAACTGACACGACACATGCAGAGTGGAAGAGGCGATGCAGGAGACAGGGACAGGGAGACGGTGAAAGAGGGAAACGACAAGCAGCAGAGGGAAGAGGGTGTGATGTGACAGCCCTGCAGCGCCAAACGCCTGCCACGGAGAGGCCAGAGGCAGCACAGAGGTGCCGTCTCCCATGAAGAGGCGTAGCAGGGACGACATGTCCACACCAAACTGGTGCTGCTGGAAAAAGAAATCAGCATTTTAAAAATGTCTAAAACTGGAATGAATGCATTTTTTTTAATGTGAAGTTGTGACCAGATGCAATGTTGCCACAGTTAATGCAAAGTCAGACCGACCGAACTGCAGATTTGCCCTTTTGCGGTTTAATTTTTGCTACTTTTCAAATTAAAAATGGACACTGCTCCCCCCTTGAGAAAGCAAGTGTATTCAATGGTGCGTTTTGTGACAAGATGAAATCAAAAACTGCTTTTAGTTGTAAAGAAAAACAGCCTAGGATGGATTGTCTTCGACTACAAAGATGGAGGCAGACGGCGAATCTGTGACAGCGCCCGGCGGTGGGGCGCTCCCATCTTCCCCAGTCACCTGCCCCCTTGAGCAAAGCACCATGCAATATTCATCCTGAGCCGGTGAGACATCCATTCAGCCGAACAGGCAGGATTTATCCAAAAGGTGCCTGCCGTTCTTCCCCTCTCAACCTGCTCCATGCCAGCAGATCCGAGCCTGTCAAAACCTGTTGTGACTATCAAAACATGATATGAGGGGGGGCCTTCTCGCCAACCATCCCACTCGCTCAAAGAGCAAATGTGCCATTAAAAATGCACATCTTTGCAGCTCATCTCGCTTATCTAATGCATATGCATCATACCCTCGGGACCAAGTGAAATGATATCGCAAGTGATACAGAATATCCTTCATCAGAGATACAATTCACATTTCTTCAGTGGGCTGCCGGGGGGAGGGGGGGGGAGTTTTCTCCTTGTGCTACCACACAGTCTGAACTTTGGGAAAGTGAGAAACAGAAAAAGCACTTGTTGAAAGACACCCATCTGGATTGCTGCTTAGACAGCCGTCTCCTTAATGCAGCCGACTCTTCCCTCATCAACACAAAATGTGAAAATCAGCTGAGACGAGAGCGGAAAAAAACATGATGCAACGCAGGAGATTCGCCGTGTTACCGACAACCTACGCGCCAACACCGGACCCGGAATTACCGCTGATGTAAACTGCTGGAAATAGACTGAAAACAGAGGAAGAAATCATTAAGTCGGTACAATAACACATAATCAGGAGAAGCTCCAGCTCCTGTTTGTTTGTGAGGGGGTGTTACCTAACTGAAATTAATCATTGCCGCTTTTATCCGGCTTTCTTGTGTGAGCAATCCAATTTAACTTTAATTTTGCAATTACATTTTCTGAGGATAAATTAACCCCCTTGGCAATTCCAGTGTTAGTGTTGCACGTGCAAGGAAAACAACGATCGGGTGTTCAGGCCTATATTTAGTTTTGTTTATTTCTGCAAAAAGAGAAAATATATATCTGCAGCCACTCTTGGCTATATGGATGAACCTTTGTTTTAAGTCTGTTCCATAGTTATGGAGGAAGGACACATCCTTCTGGAGAGAGAAATCAATAGGCCTGATTTCGAAGGGCCGTATTTAAAACCACCTATGACCAAATGGGCACAGAGCAGGAGTTGTATTGAACCAGGAGCGGTGTGCTGGCGTGTCAGTCTTCAGAGCTCTGATCAATAGAAACAACTCAGCATTCAACCTGTGCTGTCCGTCTCACCGGTGCTATGGAGGTCTGAAGGCTGCCCAAACTGAAATAGCTTGATTGACATGGGGGGAAAAAGGGCAAACAAAGCTGCCAGTGGGCAGTTTCCAAATGCAAAAGAGGGGGAGATATGATCGCAACTACAGGATGAAAAGGTTATATCTTCAGAAATGAATACTAATTACTTGGGTACCTAATAAACAAATATACAGGACCTGCGTCTATCTGCCAACGCTCGGCAGGTGGACATACAGAACTGAATATATATTGGGTAGTAGAACAGATCCTGGAGAACAGAATATAGCCTCATTGACTGGCAAACTTGATTCAATGACAAAAACCTCAAGAGACCTGACATGTACATATATATTTATATCCTGCAGCTCTTCCCCACCCCCCCACCCTTTAAGAGCCATCATACGTGTGATTTGGACAGTGTTTCTGTGAGCGTGTACCTGTGGTTGAAAGACTGGCGGGGCTGCTTGCTGTCCTTGTGGCTGCTTGTCCATATACATGGTGGTAGAGGGTGATCCCTGGCACCTCTGTCAATCACATACAAAAGAGGAATTCTGTTATTCCAAAATTATCTTTAGATCACACAATACTCCGAGCTCCTTTATCAGCGGTGGCTACAGCCGTACCGAGGACGCCGATATCTCCGACCACTGAAATGACTTGGTAAGATGAGAACTGCTGCAGCTCCGCAACATTTGGGGCCGAAGGTCTCCCCTTTCAGCGGAGGATCTGGTGTCGTCTGACACCGTTCGAGCCTCTCGGGCTGCAGCGAGCAACCTCAATCCTAACAAACCATTTCTAATCCCAGCGTGGGATGACTTGGCAATAATTGGAAAAAACAAAACTTCAAAATATGGACTTGATCTTTGGTTTGACGATTAACATCTCTTCACATAAAAAAAAGTGTTAGCTCATGTTAGCTTACAGTACATCTCAGAATTTATTTCAAATATAAACTTTAACATATCCTGACAATGAATGTAAATTTTATTGGATGTAATATGTGCACAGCAGCAGTCGTTTATTTAGAAGACGTAAGAAAGAAAATCAAGGCGGGGAAATGTTTCTTTGGACTCGTAATTAGACTGAATATCAAAAAAGATGCTTCAGTTCCAGCTCAGGCCTTTGTATGTGGGGTTTGCATGTGCTCCTCCGAACAGTTGATATTGTCCCTCTGTGTATAAACACTAAAAGTGTGCATGAATGGACAGCAGACAAAGCAGCAGACCAACAAAGCACACACACACGCTTCATAATGGGACATTTGCATGTTTTCCACTAGAGTGAGGCCGTCTGTTGGCCTAAAATCTCCACGGCCAATTAAAGATCCTGTGCTACGCGGAGAGATAAGAGCTGCACCGATACATCGGGCAAATATTGGCATCACGATATTCACCTTGACCACTGGCACTGGACAATCAATAAATCACAATTTGCCAATGGCAGCATTCAATATTTTGATTATTTGCAGTCTGGTATTTGTTGCAAATGGATGCCGTCATTTGTTGTGTTAACCAAACACTTTCTAATTAAATCCAAAGCGATTGGATGTAATTATAAGTACTGGATCTTGCCCCTCTTCACTGGTTTGGATCTAAACTTGGGAAGTTGCGTAGCGGAGTCCGCTGGTGCAGAAATGACGAAGCCCATCTGCGTAGGAAAGGCGTTCACGCCGCGCGCTCCCAGTGAGCCTGTCAGACAGCAGCGGCAGCAGAGCCGCTTCAGACGGCTCTGGCGCTGCGCATGTGCAGCTAACAGATATACTAGGATAAATACCGAAGCATAGAGCCTTTTTTAATAACTGCTCTGGCCTACTGTAAGGTGGTGCTCAATGGAAACATCAGAACATTGTAATCTGTGTGAAAAATACAAGATGTTAACAAGCCATTTTTAGTTTTTACAGTTTATCATAAAAGAAAGAGGGATTTCACATCATTAGAGTTTGCTCCATGATTTGGTACCACTGAATTCGACAGTGTAGTGGTGGTTATTTTCTTTAACAATGATTTCTTAGTTTCCCTGTGGAATAAATGACAACAAAAATAATGATATATAATAAAAAACATCCGGAGATATCAGTATTGGCTCAGAATTGGTGCATCTGCGTTGTCAGTTTAAACAAATAAAGGCTAATGATATTAATTAGGCATATTTTTAAAAAAGCATATTTGGTGTGTATAACATGTGAATATACAATTTAACGTATGTTAGTTTATTTTTAACATGAAATTTGCCCACATCTTTCTGCAGAGGAACAGGCCCTCAGATGCCTCTTAGCTGTTAGTTTTCCTGCGTTTGCTGGCTAAACTATACGGTTTCATATGTGTTGCAGGTCTCCATGTGCACGTGTGTGGGTGAGGCATTTACTGTACCTAACAACATTGCAGTCGTTTATTTGGAGCTCTATTTTCTCAGGGTGTCCTGGCCTGGGCACAAGCTTTGAAGATAATAAAAGTGTTTGTGCAACGTTGTCTCTCCGGGGACTGCTGCTGCACGGGGAATATTATCTGCAGAAAATCCCATTTAAAGCTTATTTAAAGTTCAAACCAATTGAAACATATGAGGCATTTAGAGACGTTTGGGTGTGTTAAAGGCTCGCGGCTAACATACAAACTATTGTTAACAAATCTGATGCAAAAATACAAATATTTGGGTGCTTTTTTTTTTTTTTTTAGCTTGCACAAAATTACAGGGAAAAAAACCAATTTGAAATTGATTTTATGTCTTGGTTTGAATTTCATCTCAAAAATTTGGCTTTGAGACCCGAAACTCTTGAACATAAAAGTATTAAATGTTATGAGGAAGCAGTGTGGATCACAGCAACGTAAAACAGGATTTATTTCTATTTCCATGTGTATTGTGATCAGGACACGGACCTTTCTGTTCTGACCCAAACCGCCTTGTTACATCAAAACAGACAAAACGAGCAGCTTATTGTCCCAACAGTTCAAGAACTAAATGACAAGATAATTCGATTTATAATGACAAATATCAATATGAATTTACTGCTGCATACATATTTATATCTTGGACTCTGTTTCATCAGTAGCTGCCAAAATCTGAAAAACCCAATTATTTACAGAAGAAATTGGCTCAAAGATTTGTTTGAAACCTCTATATGGAAGAGCCGTGATTTTTGTGTGTCGCGGATGGACCCATAAATGTTTATGGCGCATCACTATAAATCAATTAAAGATATGGAAATGAGGCAGAAATTGAAAGACACACACACAAACACACACCTTTGATTTCTCTGGCAAATGTCTCTATTCTGTTGTGAAAGGTAAAAACACAACTTCGCTATAAAGGGACTTATCTTAGCGTTTCCAGCGAATGTGAGACTCCAGTCCGACCCTCTCGCAGGAGGCTGCATAACGTGATAATTCCATAATTACACGTCAGTGTAAAGAAACAGTGAGATAGACGTGGAAGAGGAAAGAAAAGGGACTTCAGACCACACAGCAATTTCCTGACAGAACAGTTTCCTCTGGTCTCAAATTCTCCGCAAACCCTTTTTTAAATGACTATTACCATGGTTGCCCCTGCATAATTATCTTTTATTGAAAAATGTAGTGTTATCAGATGTTTGTACCATCACAAAGGCTGTAATCAGCTACTCCCTCCTATCCCTCCATTACCTGGCCTGGGTTCAGGGCAGCAGGCTGGAAAACCCCTCTTATTTAATATCTTAATTCTTTTGTCTTCCAGCTGAATACGGTCAAACCCCACATCCCATCGGTGCAAAATGGTTCCTCCGCTGCATGAGCCCGACTCCTGCTGTGCTCGGTGCATTTTTCTGTCACTAGGTGGAGAAATAAGCGTTTCTCCCATAAAAAGGCCGCTGCATTTCCATCAGCAGACAACAGTTTAAGTGGATTTTGAAAACTTTTGTGTGGAAGAGAATGACAAAGTGGGCCCCGTTTGCCTTTCTGCTGCAACGCCGTTGTTCAATCTCAATATAAAAGGAGCAAAAGTTTGGTCAACTGGGGCACAAGATGGAGAATGCACAGCAGAGGAGGAGCAGGACATGGGGGGGGACAGGCATGGAGATGAGAAAAATGCCAAGAGAAGAAAATATGCTCGTTATATGTGAAGTGTTCAGAGGGCTGAGGGAGAGCGTGGAGCTGCACACCAGAGATGATGGTACTGGCTTTAGCGCCTCTTTAATCCTGATTCCTTCCCTTCTCCATTATTCATTTAAAGCAGGACAGGAAAAAAAGACAGAGCCATTTATAAAAAGGTGGATCAAGGCACAGGGGGTAGGAGGGGAAATGAATGTGGAAGTAAAGGGGAAGGGTCCCGGAATTAAGCAGTCCCAGAGAGAAGAGTGCTACATCAGCTCTCGGTCCAGGAACAATAAATATGAACACAGACTGATGAGCTTGGATCTGAAAAGAGAAAGAGAAAGACAAGAAAGACGTTGCGAGGGGGGGTTAAAAAGAAAGAGGGGAAAATATAATGTGACACCATCCAGCCCGGGTGTAGGATGTGAGGGAATCAAAGGCACCTTTGAGGAGCCAGAAGACGACAGTCAAAGTGCTAAAAGAGTAGTGTCCATGATTACAAGAAGTGGAGAAATCTTTTGAGTCTGTGCTCATGAAAGCCCACCCTAGGCCTCCTCTGAAACCCCTGCTTGACTATAACTGATGATACAAAGAGAGAAAAAGGCAAGAGAGCGGAAGAGAAACACTAATGATGGAGGGGTCCTGAGACTACAGAAGCTGTACACTCTCCAATTCATTTTAATCACTATTCAAAATCATTAGTCTAATGTGCGCGCGCTCGTCTCCAGTGGGCTCGTAGGACGCCAGAGAGGAAAAGAGCTAGAATGAAATGAGAGACAAGACTCTTTATTGTCTTTCAATCTAAAGGAAAAACAACATGAGGACGCAGGCACAAACCTTTGAAGACTGGTTTTTGCAAAGCCAGCCAAACACGGGATAGAGTCACCGAAACTTTTTTCTTTCTCAAATCTGGCTACAAACGCACAAAGTTGATATCAGAAGATGTCAGAAACACAAACAACAACACTGGCATCAAACGGGAGTCGTTACTGAACAGGAAGCCCAAGTGTGGCCTCCACCAGACTGGAGCCAGTGTTTTACAGCAGTTCAGATCAGACCAGCCTGCTTCTGTCCTCCCAAAAACAGCCCAAACATACAACAGGGGACCGTTCCTCTCCAGGGATGGACGTTCACCAAACCTAGAGGTGACTACATTTTTGAACGATACTAAATCTGGGGAATCAGAGGGTGACCCAGCTCCTGTACTTGAGACAGAGCCATGGAGGAGCCCTCTGTGTAGCCTTCATTATTCATGTGCACACTATAAGGAGACTTCCTGTTTGCTCACAGCCTGCCCAGACATTTTGTTCTCAACGCATACGCTATACTGACTGAATCAGAGGAAAAGCTGTTCCAGAGATCCGACCCAGTCCCGGTCCCATTCAAATGCACAGCCGCTGGGGAGTCTGCACGTCAATCATAACTTAGGAGGGGAACCGGTAATGGCAGAGGTCCGTGCTCTCCCACTGATCCTAGTCATTCCTGCCATGTTGTGTGACCATGTACAAGTCAGATCCCCACCCTAGAGGAAGCACAGCGATGACATGGAAATAAGGAAGCCACCAAAGTCCGACTGGAGAGCAAGTCCACCAACTTACAATTATTTATGAGCTTTATTTTCCTGTTTGTGTATGTTTCAGTTTAAAGATCCACACCTGTGAATGTGTGTCCTCCTCCTCCTCCTCCAGTGTTTTCCTCTCCGGTTTTAAGCCACTATAGAGTAGATGGTAAAGATACCTACCACTGATAAAAGAACTCAAGCACATGCAGGTGTCAGCCGCTCTCCTTCCTTTCTCCGTTTTCCTTCCTACGTTCCCCCCATTGTGCTCCCACGTGCTCTCCAGCTTTTGTGCGTTTTGGACACGAGTTGGCACGTGACTAATGGCCCAGGCCACCTCTTTGCTCCATTGTCCTGGCTGCTCTCTGCGACAGCACTGACAACTCTCTTGTGTAGAGGGGCCCTTTGTTGCGAGCCTGTCACTTCAGCAGGTGCTTTGCAGCGAAAGGTAGGAGCCGACCAGCCAGCCAGCCAGCCAGCCAACCAGCCAACCAGCCAACCAGCTCGCTGCTTCGTTAGCGCCGCATACGCTTTGATGTGCTCATTTCATCAGATGCAGACGGCCGCCGAGGAGGATGCTAATAATCACTTGAAAAACAAAAACATTCCACTCAAGCTTGTAAAAGATAAACTCTAATTTCAATGATAAAAGAAGAGTGACAGACAGCCAGGCTTCCAGGCAAAAAACCCACCGTCAGCCACACGGGCTCTCCCTCTTTTAAAACCACCCTCTTATTTTTCCTGTGTAGCCAATTCATCCTGTCAATCACTGAGAATAAACAATGTATATTGACAAATTAGTGCCTGTGTAAGGCAAGACAAAACTGTGGGCAAAGTATGCAGAGACACGGCTACATTTACACAGCTGTGTGATGTCTCAAAAAGCAGCTTAGTGTGAGAAGGAGCAGGCTGTGTGAAGGAGAGAACCCCCCCAGGCGTTCAGGAGAGGGGACCCTGGGGGTTTATGCTATGCTTGCACACACACACACTCACCTCCCCGCAGCCCTTCAAAATGCCACGTTACAATCACACCTCAGTTAAAATAGGAAGCGAATGTATGATATGTAAAAGAGAATCAAGGGCACTTAATTTACACTGGCTGCCTGAGCAGAAAGTAATGTCAGGAGTCTTTACAATGTAGGAGATTCTAATTATGGGCTACAACAGTAGCAGCGGATCAGAATCATTAACTTGGAAGTGGACAATTACCGGGAGGATATTGTTGCCATTTAAATCAAGGGCCATTTGACTGTTATTTTTAGTTATTTGGCCACGTTTGTCACTGTAATTCTTGTGTTGCCAGTGGGAAACATGCACATGGGTACATTTTGATGCCAAGGCAGAGATAGACTTGTACTGTATCTGTTGGCCTGTGTGCATATGGCAGGCTGGGAATTCCTCAGCCCTTTTGTGCAGAAAAATAGTTAAACGGATGTTACAAGCTGTGTAATTGTGGAAAAACCACATCATGCGCTAAACATCTCAACCCAAGTGCATAACAAGTGCAAGCAATTATATCCAGCTAGCATCGCTGTTCGGTTGTAACTCTGGACCAACTTGTCTTTAGCCTGTAAGCCAGTCAAACAGCAGCCAGCCAGAAATGAAATGTTAAAACGGTCATGGTATTTATCATCTAGCACCAATTTCTTTTTCTTGAAATGCATCTGATCGATGCCTTCGAAGTTAAGAGTAACACTTTTGCTTTTCTGATGCAGATGGTTCAGGTCAGTGATCACAGTCTCACAAAATCTGTGAATCTGGCTTCAGCTGAAAGGCTGTAACTGTACAAGAGCCAAACGGTCTACCCTTCCTGGCACCTAAGCAGACAAAATCCTACTCCATGACCCAGCAAGTGTCAGGAGTTCAGCTTCAACTTCACTGCTTCTTATTCTAAACTTTTTGCTTGAGCAAAGGGAAAATAAATCAGGTCTACAACAAGCCATTGAACAGACATTGAACAATAATCCGGTTCATAAAGCATTTGCGAGCTTTAATCAGTAGATTTTAACTTTTAGACCACTCATGGTCACCAACATTTGCAGAATAAAGCATGAAAAAGATCCCGAGGCTTGCATTACTACCCCTGGCGTCGCAGGCACGACTCACTCCACTGCTGTAGGACCAAAAAGGCTTGTTTTTTATACCCACGTCACTTACTGACCACCAAATTAGCTTCATCACCTCTGGCACAGGGATATTGGATGTGACATCCTGTACCATGGGGCAGGGACTCTGTTAGCCTGCATGGCTAGAGGGCTAAACGTTTTGTTTTTTTTAAAAGAATGGGGGCAATGAGGGAAATTTCATGAAATAATAGAATGTCGTGCTCAGATTTATATGCCATCTAAGGGACTGTTTTACATTTGCATTTCTCAGTAAGACTGCAACATGTTACATTTTGAGCCGAAAACTCTAGTAGGAGAATGTTGCCAACCTGGAAATGAACAAATAAATCAAACACGATGATTCAGAGGAGTAAAATTAGTAAAGAGAACACGGTGCCTCAGTCTCCTCTCTGAAACACTGTAAATCAATAAAACGGTGTGTTCACACTCAATGTACATAAAGTTCTCTGTTCCGTCTGGTGTGAATACACCATAACACATCAGCTGTCACCTCCAGTCTCTTTTCCTCATATTGATTGTGTAAGATTGAGAAGGTTTTCACAGTGTTAGATCCATTATATTAAAGTTATCTCTTATTTGCTTTTACCTTGTTATATTCTTTATTCTCGTTATATTGCTTCTCATTACTTAGGGTTAGGGTTAGTATTTGCTAATGCTTAATGTTCATGATGCTTGATGTGTCAACTCGAACTTCTCTGGTCTGGAAGTGGCATTGACTGGAGATAGAGCTGCAGGAGCTGTTCTTTTAATCTGTCTGATATGGAAGAATGTGCTGTGTGCGAGCTAAGCTAATCAAATCAGTGAAGACCTACGTATAATCTCACCATTATGATTTACAGTCTTTTGCGTTGTTTGGGACCTGCTATCTCCCTTAGGCACATTTGAATTCTGTGTAACTAGGAACCTCCTAATTTCAATAAAAGAAGGATGGCGGAAGTTGTGCGTCAGAACGTGTTGGAGATCTGGAACTGAGCACATCTCTCCGTTCTCCTTGCAAGTAAAATTCAGAACTGTTGTCTTTGCCTCATTTGTTTTTCTCGTGTTTCAGGTCGTTTGAACCCAACACACAGTTTCAAGGTGTGACCGTTATCGGCCACGTGTATCTGAGGCGTTCACCACTTACAGAACGGGCACAGGAAAACGTGGAAGGAAGCGTCTGCATCGGTGACCCTGCAGGGAGTTCTGAAAGGAGGAATTTGGTCAGGAAAACATCCCCTAACTGATAATCCTTAAAACAACAGATGTACGCAGCATGTGGAGAAGGAGCAGCTCCACATCTTTATGAGACTTTCCCAGAGAGGACTGCACGATGAAAACCAATGCGGCTTTGGTGACTTTATTTGGTTGACTTGTTTGATTAAAGGCTTTCTTTTTAGTTGAGGAGCCAAGTCAGCCATTTATTCACAAAATTCACAGATGCTTCTCACTAAATCAGGAGATAGTGTCTCCGTTTCTACGTTTGAACGTATTGATAATTATTTTACTATTTTTTCAGGTCTGACCTGGTTAATGAATTAGTAAACCTGACACTTTTGTACCATAAAGCCTCTACAGTCACAACCAGCAGCCATCGGGGATCTCACATGACTTCTTCATGTATTTTCTCCAACAATAACAGTGAGAATTATTTACCTGTGAACAGCACCGATAAAGCAGCAACTGTTAGTGATCCAACTTCTCGAATTAAGGTTCTCAACTACCCATTAAAAAAACATCTGCTGCCTAGTCTGCGTTACACACCAGCGGTCTCTCGTACTCCCTTCAAGCAGGTTTTTCCTCCCTCGTCTCCCTGGACAGTTTGAAGCGGTTACCCTGCATCAGCATCAAGGTTTGTATGAGAGGAAATGACAAGAACAAGATGTCCAAAACATTAGTAATGTGAGAGGAGCAGTTCCCAGGCATGTCTTTTTACATAGCCGAGCGCTAACATGAAGGCTAAGGGTTCGTGCTGGGGCTTCTCAGGGTCCAGGCCTTCTCATGTACCTCTGTGGAGGCCGGGGGAAAAGGACCAGAACCGATTTGGTAGTAAAAGCATCCAGGCTCCCCAAAACCAAAAATAACTGTAGTGATTTCCTCCTTTGAAAAGGAGATGAGGACAGGCTGTCTGTGGCGTTATGTTTACAGACAGTCACACGAGTGCAGGCGCAGTGACAGTGCATGGGAACGTGGCTCCACAAAAATCAAGCCTGGCTCCGTCTCTGCTTGGGTTTCAGCCGACTGCGGCTTCTGTGGTGGCCCCGCTGGCAGCCGTACACACGCACGGCCAATCATCTAACCCAATCCAGAGCACCGCTACTCAATCCCGGGTCAAACGCTGTACTCGGACTGAACACAAGCATGTGTGTGCACCCGTATTACAGTCACGCTGCCAAGGAAAACGACTACTTCCTGTTTCGCAGACAATAATAAAACAATTCTTTCTCAACGATTCGCAATCACGGGTCCCGATCGCGCTAAAATGGGGAGCTCTTCACATAAAATCAGAAAACGAGTGCAACTGAATCATTCTATTATAAAATGAGTTTAAAAACAGATTTGGCATCATGTGCTTGAGGAACAACATGCATGAGCAGACACACAAGCGCGCTCAATTCCAATGCTTATTTTCATTCCTCGGGCACTCGTCCTTTTTTGCATGAGTGCATCAGCCAGCACACCGACACACAACCTTCGTGTGTGTGTGTGTGTGTGTGAACGCGTGTGTGTGTAACGGAGCTGACGACTGGAGGATAACTTCACCCCTGAGGGGTCACACCTCTCCCTTCTTGCCCTCCTCCCTCGTCTTCAGCCCCTGCCTGCAGGGATTTACTTTTTCAGTTCAGAAGAGATGTCAGACCTGTTCCACCATCCTCTTACACACACACTCGCATCCGTTCAGCCAACATCTGTAAAACCCACACACATTAATCTCATTTTAGAGTAGGATCAGGAGGACAACAGTGGGATTTAAAGAGGAGGAGACTATTGTGAAATATTAGGGATTCGTATTGAAAAAAGCTCATTCCACAATAGTGACAAACCCAATACAAGACAGGAAGTGAAGAACCTTATCAGATTCTTCCTGTAAATTCATTACAAAACCTTCTAAATTCCTTGATTAGAAGCAGGAGGCGTAACATTATTAGTGTATTTTACAGACCAGTACACCAATAACGGCGCTGGACGAGATGAAGACAGCTGCATAAATTATGGCTGCAGGTAACAGCTAATTAAGACTGTAAATCATTATGGAGCCTTGTTATGTTATCTCAACTTTCCTCTAAAGAGAAAAAGCTGAGGTTCTTTCATGTGAATGAAAGTCACAGTCTGCATCTTTCTACCAGACACACACACACACACACACACACCAGGCCAACCCTCCTACTCACAAATACAGTGTGTGAGGTATCGAAAATCAAAATATGAGCTGGTGGAAGCAGCCACTGAAGCTAAATCCACCCCCCCCCCCACACACACACACACACACATATTTGTTGGATGGGGTTGAGGTGTGAACAGGCCACCGTTCTGTGTTCCAGCAGGTTCCTCCTGCAGCAGATATAATACAGAACTGAACAGGCCTCTTGGACAAGAGGTGAAACGTCTTAGAAAAAGTAACACAAATCCAGTTGGATTTTTGTTCTAAGCAACACAATAATTCTAATTTTAAAAAAATCCATTTATCTATGAAACCCCAGCCAGTCCTGCTCATTTGGCACATCCACGCGAGGTGGCGATAATATTGATTCGACTTCACTGTTGAGCTCGACCACAATCTGCTGATGGCCAAGAAAATATATTACGTTATTATATAAAGTCTGATTAATTGCGATCAATTACAGGTCAAGTGAAGTGAGCAAATCAAGGAGTGGGAGCTTGCAGCCCCCAGCAGATAAACCTCCTTTCTTAAAGAAAATGAAGACATTATGAGTCATTTCTGTCGCCTCCGAAAAAAGTATTAGGAACCGAGATATAAAATGCAGCAGAGCCTCCGATGTCATAAGACGCCATTACCATATTGTATATTAAAATATATCTGAATCAGATTGGGAGCCTGGCTCTAAAAAAAAGAGAGAAAGTGCAGAGAAGGATGGAAGGGAAGAAAGACAGCATGAGAAACAGAAAGAGGGAGAGAAACGCTCCACAACAGGGATTGAAAGGAGCTAAGCCAGATAGGTCTTCCCTGCCTCCTTCACATAGGAGAATATTAATATTAATGAAACTTCCTGTTATCGCGCTTTTTCCCCCCCTCAGACCATTTGAACATGAAAAACTTAAAAAGCACAAATTCCAGGAGTTGCGTATCACAGTTTGACCCGGAGCCACACAGCAGACACCAACCATGACAGACTCGCTGTTCAAAGCGAGCGGGAGCTGCTTTCATCAGAAGATCCTAGTGTTTTGCTTTTTTCCAGTGTGACACCACCAGCCAATGCCATCTGCCTTTTTCTAAAATCAGAACTTCAAGATGTGCTTCCTGCTCGTGTGTTGTTTTTAGGTGGGCTTCACAATCAAGGCCCAGCGTCACGCAGCCTGCTGCTGCTTGCTGACTGCTGTTTACAGCCAAACCCCACAGCGTGGCGCAATGTTAAATATTCACTGTTAAACTGTCGAGCCTGGAACCCTACCAGGCGTTCACAGCAGAGGACTATTACACACCCAACTTCAAACGCGGCTAAACCAAATCAACCAGCCCATCCAGAATCAGATCAGCATTGTGCCATCTTCCTGCCACACACCCTTCCAGAAATTCCGGCGCTCCTTAGAGCTTCTTTATTAACCCCTTTCGTCTCGGTTCGCTCTCGTTATGGGGGAAAACGTCCACGTGAGCATTGTTCGCACTTAAAGGCAGCTATAGACTCCAGAAAGCCGACTCCGGCTCCTCGTGAATGCCTTCAGACATCTGCAAAATATTTTTTTTTTATTCGCTGCCCCGATCCTGTACTGGCAAAGGTCTCTCCTTCTTGGCTTGGCAGGACTTCTGACGGAGCCAGCCGGCAGCGCCGTCCAGGCCTCTCCCCCGCTGCTGCAGCTTCCTGCAAGCTCTGAGGGAGCCAGGCTGCCTGCCTAGCACTGTCTGACCGAGTACAGTGCACAGCACCTCCTGGCCAAAGATGCAGAGGGAAAAACAAGGAGCGGAGACAGACGTCACGCGTGTAAATGTGCATTTAAAAACAAGAAGGGGCAAGCATCGCTCCTTTCTTTTAGGGCGGTGATTATCCAGCCGTTACATCCTCTTTTCATCACAGATGACACATTATCATTAGTAATGTAGGCAGGAAAAAGGATGAGGCAGCGAAACATGTCTGGTCATTACCAAATCTTTCCAAGCACAAAAGCATTGTTAATGACGGATCTTTTCCACGCTTCCTCTTGTCACATGACCTTCAGCCTGCGGTGCTTCATCGGTCCAGATGTTGCCCCACCAAACAAAAACCGGTGATTTCAGATCTCACACGTTAGCTTAATCCAGATCGGTGAATCCTTATGAGGCAAGTGAAATGTTCAACTGTGCCTAATAATCTGTCAAATAAGCGACTGTGAAGATCTAAGTGACCTTTTTTGAGATCAATGCGACTTCTGGACTGAGGAGGCGCCATGAACAGCCTCTATTGTACAATCCAGAATAAATAATGACAATATGGAGCGGTAAGACACATATCAAGCTGCGAGAATCACAGCTGCTGCTGCCAAATACAGGAAGCAAAGTGGGCAAAAATTAATTAGGTTTGTAAAAGTTTCAACAGCCGTGTCATTGGGGAACTGTAGATCTAGGCTGCATTTACAACTGTGCATATATTTACTGGCTGATTTTATTATCTCAATGAGCTCTTTATATGTACTCTCATGGTGAGTTTTATGCCTTCAACCCTAAATATTTCACTACAGATGGGTTCGGGTCAAATATATAAAATTTCCAATAAAAAAAAAGAAAAGAGACAGTCGTAGTCGCGAGGAAGAAGCAGCCAACACCAGTGAAGGCTCAAACAGTACAGTGGTCCGAGAGAAGAGGCGATAATAAACCGGAGAGGAGATGGATGGCAAGAAAGTGCAAAAGGGAGAGAGACAAAAGAGCTGGAGGGAAGGTTAGGCAGCAGGAGCCCAGGGCGCCTTCTCATTATGACTCGTCTTCTTCCTGCGTGTCCCCAGGTGTCGACTGCAAACCTCAAAGCCCAAGGCCAGACCGAGAGACCGGGGGGACCGCGCGAGACCGCTGTGAGTCAGGGTGCACGTGGAGAGGAGGGCTGCAGCAGAGAGGACCAGCACATGAAGCAGAAACATGATCTGGCCGTTTTACCGGTCCAGCGCCTGCAGTATCCATCACGGCACCCGTATCAGCCGGGACAGCTGAGGTCCACACGCATCGGGGGGAAAGCAAGTTGGGGAGAGTCGCCCAATTGTCCTTCAGCCGTTTGTAATCAGATGAATCGTCAGATACAGTCAGGCCTGCAACTTCTGCCATCCGCCGAGATCCCACTGTTATCAAATGACTGTAAGAATGATGCTCGGCTGAGAAGAGGCTCAGCCTTGAACTTAAATAGCTGCTTTAATCTCAGTATGCCACCGGTTCTCTCTGTTCATGCTGAGAAGGAAACTTCGACTTGCTGTCAGCACAAATAGAGAGAAAGCCCTACAGTTTTAGGCTTCAACTTCCTGTTAGCACACAGCTACCCACGAGGTTTCGTCTTATTATTACTATTGTGGAAGGGAGACATCCTTGAACTACCTACCCTACCACCTTGGTGTGGAAGACCGGATCATAACGTGTACTTACAGGCGATTGCTAGGTTATCAGTGTGTGTAGGGCTGTGTGTTCCAGCCCCCCGAAGAGGACCTGAGGGTCTACACCTCATCAAACCCAAGCAAAATGGATGCGAAGCCTGAACGCGGGACACGTTCTCAAATTTGGGTTTACATCTTGTGATCAGCCCCTCGCTAAATGCCTTTGGTGCGACATTACCGCGGCACAATAACACAAGAGACAATCTGTCAAAGACAAGATGCTAGTTTAATACAAATGTTGCTCCTGTCTGCAGCAAATCCCCTGTGAAACATTAGGGCTCATTTGCGACGAGGCTGGAACAAACGCCTATAGCGCAGTCGGCGAGCGCCGCACAAAATAAACTTCCTCCCTCGTTCTGTTCGCGAGCACAAATTGAATCTGCTTTTGTCTCATCTCGTGACAAATGGATGCTGTCACTGTCACTGATGTGCTGTTTACAGTGGCAGAGAGCATCTTGTAATTATTCTGCGAAAGTGAATTTGTATCCTGAGGGATTCCTATTTTTGCACGGGGATAATCAAAAGAGATGGAGAAGGAGAGGGGACGACTGGAGAGTGATCTCCAATGTTAAAAAAACCAAAGGCAGGAATTCCAGAAGAGGTCATGCCAGGCTAAACCTTAACTACTAATCACTGGTGGCCGCTTTTAGGAAGTAGCATAAATAAAGAAACTGCCAGAAAATACTAGATATTGGGAAATAATGGATAAAATTACACTACATACTGCGATCAAGCCAGAGTTGCCATATAATGTTTTAAAATAGCTCTCTATAACATGCAATGCGTGCATATTTAACAGCTCATCTATGCCATACCTTTTGACATTTCTAACGAGCACTTTGGGCTCATTACGTTTATTTCTGCATCCATATTTGATCAACCCTCGCTGCATTATGGTGCTGCTTTCCTTAAGCAGGATAAAAAACCTTTCCTCCCTCTCCTGCAGGAAGAGCAGCATTCAGGGCCAAACACAAGCTCACTGCTGTTATTAAAATAAAATACAACGCCTGGGCAAAACCTTCCTCTCAAACAACTCGCACTGAAATTATCCGCTGCCGTTTCATAAACTTCAAACGGGGGGGGGTCAGAGGTCAATAATTTGTGTGTTTGCATGTCTTTGTAGTCGGCTGCCCCCCAGAGCACTCCAGAAGCCAGCGGAGCGAAGGCATCAATGCCACAGCGAAATTAAGAACTTTCACGTGATGCGGGGAGCCGCGAGGCATCCTCCAAGGATATTTGAGCGCTTGATACATCAGTGACCCTTCATGAGACGGAGAGGAGATGGATATGAAAAATATTGACTGGCTGAGTGTGCGAGGGGAGATTACGAAGCTGCACAGAGAGCCCAAGACCTTAAACTCTAACCAATCACAGCCTGGAAAGGAAAGGCTTGATTCCAAACTCTCCTGAGGAACAGATCAGGCTTGGTTTTATTCCTTTCTTTATTCTGAACGCAGGAACCAATGATGGAGAGAGACTGGCTGTGTCCCGAGCAGTGATCCGATACCTATGGAAGCCATATTTCTGTAGGACGCTTGGCCGAGGTCTCTGACAACATGGGACAGACAGTGCTTAATGTAGCTCAAAGACGGCCTGAGGAAGCATCTTGCTGCAAGAGGAAATAAACAGAGCTCACAGTTTTTTTTTGTTCTTCACTAACCCCAAAGGCAAGATGACTGTTAAAGTGGTCAGATGACAAACGTCTCATCTGATCTTTAATCCAGTGAAAGGGCTCTTGCTCCGGGCCTGGAAACAGAAAACACTCGCAGGAAACAGCGTTTGGTCAATTCCAGCGCGCCAAGTGGCTGCTGAGGGGACAGATTCCACAGATTCCTCAGATTCCTCCTCTCCTCTCCTCTCCTCTCCTCTCCTCTCCTCTCCTCTCCTCTCAGGCTGCAGCAGAACTCACTCCATTTACATGTTTGCCTCTGATCAATATGTCAGAACACAGACCCGAGTTGAATCCAAGGGAAAGCCTTTTTAATATCCGGGTCTCTCCCTTAATAACAGCAGGAGCATCTTTCCTTTAGAGCGTGGTTAAATAACTCTCGAGGGAAAACGCTTTTTTGATGACAAACTGGGGGCTAATTTTAGAAACACACCTTTTCTCTTGTTACAACCGACCCCCAACACCCCCCATTTAATCCAAACAGTGAAATAAGCCAGAACAATAAAGTGTGGCTAAAGTAATCCGACCCCCGTCAGCTAAATCTCAAAGCAGCAGATCCTGGCAGGAATCCCTGATGCAAACATTTGGCAGCCATTCGCCGATCATCCGGTTCGTGACACACTCCTTGAAACTCAACTTCACAGAGAAAACCTGCGTTCGTCTGCATCACCTGATGACGCTGGCAGACTCCAGCCTGTTGTCTTTGACGCCGATCGAATGTGGCAACAGAGAAGTGAGTAATAATTGGGTCAACAAGGTATGTCGGTTCCTGCTAGCGTGCGCCTGAATCATCCCTCTGCAGCATCGCCAAATTTGATTGTGAAACGCCTGAATTATTTGGCTGTGATTGGCAACGACAGCAACGTGGCATTAAAAAAAACAACAGTGTTGCACCTTCGTGTGACCCCCCCCAGACGGGCTAAACGGCAGCAAAGCACTGCCTAAGGTACCTGTGCAAAACAGGATTCTTCTCCTCTTTCTGCTCTAACACCCCTTTAAGCTATTTTCTTACATTTATTTAGTCCTTTAAAGTACAATACTCGCATTGAAACAACAGTGCAATCAGTGGATTCGCAGTAGCCAACGTGAGTCAGAAACCAGCCGTGACTCACGCTCAGTGTAATGGGTGAAGGCACATTTCCTCACCATTTTTTTGATTTTTGTCATTTCAAATAAACCGTCTCTGTACAACTATAACGAACATTTTCATCCAAATAAACACTTGTGAGTTTTTACGCAGCATGAAAAAAACAAAAACAAACTTGTAGACAGAAATAAACCCTTCAGCAATTGGAATAAAGTTAAAACAAAATCCAACCGTGCATTTGCAACTTCCAAGAAGCCTTTAAGTCCAAAATTATACGACTTCAGAAACTTTTGAAACCGCTCTAGAGTTTTCCATCCTGCATAGTTTCCACAGAGGACCTCAGAAGTCCCTCCAAGTGTCCAACTCACTTCCCTGTGGTCAGTCAGCACTAGTATGTAGCAGGATAACCTATAGACAATAACAGTTAGCCAGTTTAGGGTTGCAGGCTACCCACTGCTGACCTAAATCAAAACCCAAGTTCATGATCTAGATTTGCATGGACTGCGTTGCATCTGACATAGCAAAGTGTGCAACTAAACCACATTTAACTGGCCACACAGGTCAACTTTCACTGTATTTAATCTTGGTTTGAAATCGGCACACACTGGACTAAACACATGAACACAAGCCTGAGATTTTTCTGTATTTCAGGAAAACAGCTGCCGTATTTTGTGTTGCAAGGATTTCCAATGGAATTCCTGATTTATAGTACAAGTTGACACTTGGCTGATGTTAATGCACAAACACTACACAATATACTGTGGGTCAAACTTAAAAGTTAGGCTCCTTCAAGTTCGAAATGTTGCATTTCACCTTATTTCAGCATGGCATCTGTAAAAGGCCAACTTATCTGGCCTCTTTTCATTTTATTTCTTCATCGTGGTAACAAAGCTTCGTCGCCATGCTAATGAAACCGTGACTTGGAGGTTATTCTCTATAGTTTACAATATATTTTGTTAACTGACGTAGACATTTAAAGATGATAACGGTGTCAACTTTTGGTAGCGATAACTGGCTAGTCGGCTAACGAGCTAAGCTACGAGGGGCTAACGAACTTAGCAGAAACTTTTTTTCCAAGTGAATGTCAAGGCGGCGTTTGCGTCAAATATTCAAACTTTTTCTCCACTTCGTGTTAATGCGAATCCCCAAACAACCCGGGCGAGGCAAAGAGAGGTTTTAAGCAGTTTTAAAGCGGCTGTTGCTCTGGAAATGGACGAGATTTTGCCGTCACTCTCAGCTAACGGTGTCTCGGTTCTTACCAGGAAGTCGGGACTGTTGCTAAGCTATCGCTGCTTCGCTCTCAAACTTTCTCCTGGTGGTTATGGCGCCGCTCGTCTCTGCACTGACTTTCCCTTTCTTCCCAAGGTCGCTCCCGGACAGTCGACCTCTTCTCCTGCGTGGCACCGCCGCCTGAGCGCGACTGAGTTTGGTGTCGGAGGAAGCGAGCCTGTGCTGTAAACCGAGCCGCGGCGTGCGTGCGTGTTCTCGGGCAGACTCTCCACTAGGCCCCTCTCGGCAGCACTCCTGACCCGTGTGACAGTAATGTAAACACGGCAGCGTTCCCAGCGCGCAGGGGAGGGCCGAGTGTCAAACCTGCCAAATCCCGCGAGATTTGAAACTTGAACACGCGACGGTCTCGGACGGTCCTGGTGCCGGCTGTGGCGATAACGGCCGTGTCATCCTTAACAACGCTGAGTCATGAAAACGGAGCTAAAGGTTTTGTGAATGGTATCAGCAGATGCTAGAGCTAGATTCTTCCAATACTTAAAAATCGAGGTCAATGTCAATTTTTGGTTTCAGTGTAATAACTAGGTCTTCAACACTTTAGGCTATGGTATAAAATACCAACCCGCATTATGTATGTGAGCTTATCAGCGCTTAGGAAATGATGTTATTGGTCAAGGATAGACCCAATGATGTCTGTCACGCTGTTAGTTTGCAAAATCTATATGATCTCAGCAGGAGATGTGATTCCAACTGCCATCACCATGTGACCGTGTGGTCCAGTGTGGCCAGTTTGCCATATGTACAACAGCCGCTGTCAGTTTGGGCTCTTAGATTATCGGTTGATGTTTTTGGAAATGAATAACATTCAATTGTTTTTTCCTCATTAGTTTAGAATGAATTTTAGAATTGAAATGACAGCCCTTTAATTCATATTTTAGCCATATTAGCTAATTCATCATCACCCAGTGATCCGTTGGCTAAGCTGGTAAACTGAATGTTTACATTAAAGCTGTATTACCTGTAACCTTTTGAATCTTTTGATGCTCTTTGTGGTGTTAGTAAAGACAAACATTCCATGTATGTTATCAGAAATTCAAAGCTAATTACAGATGTTTTAGCATGTGTTTTCCTGCTTTTGAATACCTTTCCTTTACAGTTTCACAACAGGACTTTACATGACTTTGCTGGGTAATTAGTGTGACACACCAGTGCAACAAAGTGCAGTCCTACAATTAACTTTAATGAAGTGAAAATATACACAATAAACTGAAAATGAACTGGAGGATAACACAAATTTCATCCTAATTACAGAGCCGCACATGGTTTACACATTCACCTCGAAGCAAGAAGGTTTAATTCCAGCTCAGGTCTTTTTTTGTAAAGTTTACTTGTTCTCTCAGTGCCTGTGTGGGTGTTGTCCAGTTTCCTCCCACAGACTAAAAACATGCACATTAGATTGTTTGCATAGTTACATATTTTATGAAAAAGAACCAATCCTTTAGTTTGGTGTTGCCAGGCCAACAATTATGTTTTCCTGATATTACTGATTATTACATGTCATTTCTGAACCAAATGACAAAGAAATGAAACAGTTTCTGATGAATAAAGGATGCTACAGATGTCTTTATTTCCCCAGGAGGTAGAGTCGACAACATTGTAAAAACATGCTAGCTTTGCCTATGAAGATTCATGGACAAATCTCACACAAGTGTGCATTTGCACGACGCACCCTGATGCCCAGTTGTAGAAAAGTTCCTAAGAGTTTCCTAATGCAAAGAGTAAAAACATCACTGAAAACTGGCAGAAACGGAGCCCCTGAACACACGTGCACAGCTGTGCTCACACCTATGAACACACTTTACACACACACACACGCACGCACACAGTCCGGGAATATCATTGATGAAAACGGGTTTGCAGATCTCCTCGCATGGACGGCGAGAGCATCTGGAATTGATCAGCTTACGTCGCTTTGATACCAGCCTTCGGCGCTGATTTCAGATTGACAATTCAAACACTGCTGATGCACAGGAATCACATCTGTCTCCTTCCCATCCTGGTTGTTAATAATCAACAAGTTAGGTGGGGTTCTGTTTTTCTTCTTCTTCTTACTTCAATAGCCTTTTTGTTAACCTCTCTGCAAATACAGAAAAAGGGAGAGATGCCTGGAGTGGAGGATTCCCCCCCTCTTTTCCTTCAACAACAGTTGAAGATTAAAAGAAACGTCTCACAGAAATCTGTCAATTCCGCGTGTGAATAATGCTGTGTGGAATTTAATGGCGTGAGTTATATTGGGTTTTCTCTACACCCACATCTTCTTTCAATAAGATCAATGGCGCTCAGTGACAGATAGGGACGGTCTTTTGTATCTTCAAATTTCAGGTTTCTGAGGGAATAATTAGATGGATGGATGAAAAGTAATGCATCAGCCTGCGAGGGTAGCTGCACCCAGAGCTCCTCCAGTTCAACACATATGCCTCCACATCTGTTTGGAGGAAAAGTGTTTAATAATTGTGTTGAATTCCTGTTGTTCTAAAAGTGCTTCTGCACGCTGAGCTGATGCTGTAACCAGGAGGAAACTTTTGGGGTGGGTTTTTTGGGGGATTTTTTTTAGATGCCGTTTATTTAAAAGAAGGATTGTCCTTCTGCTTGAGATGTAGATGGGTAGAGGTCCCATTTTATTGCCAACTCAGCACTCTTGGTCTATTGATTCAAATTTAGATTAGTTTATTAGCTCGTTTATTAGCTCGTCATTATTGTGCTCTCTCCTCCCTCACCTGTCTAATTTCCCCAGCGTCCTCCACCTGTCTCTGTCTCCGCCCCCTTCCGAGAGTACATAATCAGTTACCTTCCTCCCCTCCGAGCCAGATTGTCTCCATGCTTGTCCTCGTGTTTCCTCATGTCCCCTTTAATGTCTGACCTTTGACCCAGCTTTTCTCCTCACAACACTTAAGTTCTCTCCGAAGCCAAATCTGTGTCATTCATGCAGTGTTATTGTTTTCGCCAACATAAACATCTCAACCTGGGATTTCATTTAAATATGCAGAAGTGTTGCACCCAGGGGCTGAAAGCACACTTTAAACACTTTAGAGGAAGAAATGTCGATGTTTTCACTCATGTTGTTCTTCTCTTCCTCTGTGTTGTCGATCTGGCTCAGGGGTTAGGCATGACTGCAGCGCGGCGCAGACAGAAGCAGCAGTCAAAGCTCCTGTGATCGGCTGCAGACTTCATAGAGACCAGCAGATGGAGGGGAGATGAGCTGCGTGCATCCTGAAGGTTTAGCAAGAACTGAGAGGTTAGACTCTGCCGGTACAAAGATGACCTGTCACACACTGAAATGTGTCGAATCAGTGCAGACGAGCTCCCTGTTTACGCGCCTCATGGAGCACCAGAAGAAGAGAGAGAGGGATTACAGATGGAAATGTGCACAAAATCCCATCTTTCCCCTCGCGTACCCGGGCAAACTGGGAGGTGGCGGGCATGTGACGCCCGCATTTCCATTTTGTACGCTAATTAATGTTGCTTTGTCTTCAAAGTGCAATTGCAATCGATGCTTTTCCGCCTTGATCGAGGCATTTTCAAGGTTGTCTAGATGGGAGTCGTCACATAAGAACTACCTGTAAATATAGAATAACAGCAGAACAGAGGACAATAAAGTCTTTATGGCACCGGGAGAATACTGCGCAAATGAGGCACAGGAGAGAGAGTGTGTGATATTGTGAAGGGCAAAACTGTGAAAACAGCATTTAAAGTCAGCCTAAATCATTCTGCTGCTCATGAAGTCAGGTCTGACTGGTTTTAATTGTTGTGTTGGGTCTTAGCATGCTTACATGTCAGCGTCTTCCTTGTCTCCTCCAAATGCACACACACATGTTCTGTTCATACTTTACCTTTAAACTCAGATCTTCACATTTGATCCTAAAATTTAATGATTTTTAGCTTTTGAATTTGGGTCACTGTCCTCCCAACATGATCAAAACCATCTAAGACACCATGTTTGTAGGAAAACAAAGACATCTCTCTCTCTCTCTCTCCTCTCTCTCTCTCTCTCTCTCACACACAGACACACACACACACACACACACACACACAGAGTTCATATTTTACATTTACATTAATTCTGGTGGTCAGAGCCCACAGGGAGGAGAGCCTAAATTAAGACCCTACATATACAGGAAAACAATGAAACAAACACGCACACAGGCTCGATCAGCTATGTTTAAGACAATTACACTGGCTTCCATTCTTTTTCTGTTTATTAATACTTGAACCACTAACCTTAGCCTAATTCATTGCCCAGCCCACTTTTATCAACCCTAACCATCACAACTGACCCTGACCCAATTCCTAACCTAAACCCAGTTCTAACCTCAACCTTTAAACCGTGTATTAACCCTAAAACAGCCTTTTGAAGTTGTGAGGAGCAGCTAAAATGTCCCCACTTTCCAAAATTGTCCTCACTTTGCTAGTATACTGAGTATTTGGAGCAGGTACAAGAACACACACGCTTTGAATTTACGTTAACTTAATCTTTCATATTAAATATTTCATATTTTACCCTTACAGTTTTCACCTCATTTTCACCATTAAATGAATCAGAATATATGGACTGAAACTTTGGCCACATAATGACCCCAAAGTGTGTGTGAAACATTCAGGATAGAAACCCACAGAAACACACACACATATCACACTCTTCTTAGTGTCACATCTTCACCCTTTTGATGTCCACCTCTGTCTCGCACCTCCCACAGCAAGTGTGTGTGTGTGTGTGTGTGTGTGTGACAGTGAGAGAGTGGTAGCAGGGTGGTGGGTGTGTGAGCTGAGGTTAAAGAGGAAACAACTGATAAAAGTAGGAGAATTGAGGTGGAACTGGCAGGCACACACACACACACACACACACACACACACAGGCAGCGACAGTAGAAATGACGCTATCATGTAACTGCAGGTGCCGACTATGCCTCAGTGATCATCCCATACTCTGTTCTGACCCCGTCGCCTGTCAGTCTGTGCATGTAATGTGTGGTAATGTATGTGTGACCGTGTGTGTGTGTGTGTTTGCGTATCCACACACTCTTTCTCAGATATTCACAAACTCACGCTCAGTCAAAACTGCATGTCCTGTTTTTCACGTGTGTGTGTTTCTCCTCACCTTAATGGTTTCATTCATCCAAACTGGGTGTGTGTGTGTGTTGGTTACACCTGTTGGTGGTACACACATGGTGGTACACACATGGTGGTACACACGGCTGCCTTTCCTAAACTGCCCCTCTGTGCGGGTGTGTGTCCTGTGATGTTCTGGTGACCTGTCCAATGTGTGTGTCCCCCCCCCCGTGATCTTTTTTAGGGTTAAACGGATGGATGAATAAAACCTGCAGCATCAGGTAAGGGCTCAGTGACAGGAAGTGATTTATTTGCTCAGTCTTGAGACATTTTCCACTCAATTGATGAGGTTTGCTTGCGTGTTTCCATCATGACTCGGTGGTTCTACACCCAGAATCTGTCAGAGTGGATTTGCCCGTTTAGAATTAGGAACCCTTCACAACCCGTGCTAGTTGCTGCAACAAATGGCCAACGCGCTATCGTGAGTTTATTGTTTTCTCTCTATTTTTGCCTCCTTTTAGAAACAGAAGAGAATACCTGGTGTTGGGGGAAGCCTTCAGCAGGCAGCGCAGCGGCTGCTCCAGCGCCAGTGCACCAATAAGATGCGCCACGGTTGCCAGCGGCTCAGCGGCAAACCCCTGAAATTCTTGTCAACACGAGTCCGCGAGGTTGTCCAGAATTCCGATCCCGCGGCTCCAAAAGCGAGCGGGGGCCGGCTGTGTTTGTTTGTGTTTTTGTTCCAGCCCGGCTTCTCTGTTGGTGTCAACCCACCCGCCGTCCTGCCGTCAGACGGGGGGGGGAACAGCCCCGCTGCCACCGGAACCCGCGCCGCTGAGGTCTCCTCTCGCACCCAGTGAAGTGTTTGCTGTTTCCCACATTGTTGGAATTCAACACCAGTCTGTTTACTGGTCCCCATGTGGCTCCAAGCTCCCTCCTCCTCCTTTTTTTTTATCGTTTTGCCCCCCCACAACTCACCTTCTGTACATGGCATAAGCAATGAGACTGTTCAGTAGCAACGCAGCAACTGGAACCACCGTGGTTTTGTTTGGATTTTATATGAGTTTTTTTTAGAACGGTGCAGATATTAATAACCCAGGTTTCAGGTACTATCTGGGCGTCTTTTTTAAATGCTTTATTTTGCAGCTGACAATGAAGCATACAGTGAATCAAAGGAAATAATATACATGTCAAGAAAAATATTAACAAGAGGATGAGGGGCATGCAAAATGAGAAATTCCTTTTTTTAATTTTTTTTTTTAAAATTCTGCTTTGTGTGTGCGTCCCCCCCCCCCACTTCCTTCGCTCGGTACAGCCAGATGGCAAAGCTCCAGCTCCACAGTCCTCTTCATACACTCATCATGTTTGATGGGCGTCCTGCTGCTGAGTTTCAGGGAGGCCATGTGTTTGCAAAACGACACATGTGACAAAAGAAAACTTCTATTTAGCGCAGAACCCTGGTTGGGGTGCGTGGGGGCAGCAGCCCGGCCATGTGTTGGACGGTGTATATTTCAGTTACAATGCAGTGGGAAGTAAGCTGCATTTGTGTGTGTGTGTGTGTGTGTGTGTGTGTGTGTGTGTGTGTGTGTGTGTGTGTTCGTACCAGTAGCATCCATGTTTTAGACAGTTTTATAGCATTTCAGTACATTGATTTTTTTTCTCTTCACATTAATAATTATCATACACTGTAAGGTTTCCTTCCGTTGATGGATTCAAACTTTCAGGACAAAAAATAAATAAAAAATAATTCAAAAGGGAAAAAAAAAATCATCTGTTGCACATTTTCAACGGAAAGTTTTCGCTTATTTAGTCTCGATACGCTATCATCCTAACATTGTCTTTGTCTTCAATGGTGAGGAATTCCCATCAAAGTTTTCCCCTTCTCTTAATACTTTAGGGAATTTTCAAACGTCGGGATGTATGGCTGTAATGCCCCAAGATTTGTTCTCCCTGAAAGAAACGATAGAGTAAGAATATATTAACTACAGAGCAACCTGGCTTTAAGGGGTCTGCATTTACTTTGACTTCATTTTAGGTTTACGCATAAATATATAGAATATACTGCACGTGGGTATATCAATATATGCTTTGGAGCATTCCTTTGATTTCAGATTTAACGTCATATTCATGCATTAAAAAGCAAATTCATGTGTCTGACTGCAGGGTTTAGATGCAAATCCATGGGGCATTACCTTAAAAACCATAAACATCATAAAATAGCAAATAGAAATTAAAAATGGAAGCAAAAATGAGGACGTCTGGCTGTCGGTAACGACTGAATGCCTTCTCAGTTTGTTGATGTGGGAAACGAAAACTGCATTCAAGGCAGAACACAAAAAAAATGAAAAGTGTAATGAAAAATAAAACCCATTTAAAGCAAAGTACTTTTTTATTCACACAAATTTAATAAGATATATAACAACCGTTTGGTCCATAAATATTTAAGGGGAAATAGTTTCTATACACCATCTTTATCAAGAAACAGGGAAACATGGACAATCTTGATAGAACACTTACTGTACTCAACTATTAACACGAAGATCAATATATAAGGTTCTTGGATCACCCAACTATATCTGAAAGAGTGCACAAATGCTTTCTATGACATCGCTGCCCCCCCACACACTCCCCCCACTCTTTTTTTTTTGTTTCTTGTTGATTTTTTTTTTTTTGAACAGGATACACCATAAAAAGATCTTCGAAAATAAGATGCAAAAAACAGTACAAAACTAGTGAGGCGCCAAAAAGGATGTGAGTCAGTTAACAAAGAACACACAGAATCCTGAATATCACAAACGTTCTCCCAGGTTATAGCATAAGGCACGTAGTAGAACTGAGTTAGGCATCTACTTCATGAAGTAGATTTGGAGTACCACTTTGTTCTGCGACAGAACAAACGTGACGCCCGTGGCGGAACGCACCGACCCCGCTGAACTCTCACCCTATCGCTCCTCCCCCTCTATCTGTCGGCCCGGAGACGGGCTTCCTCGCTGCTCTGTTTTGGTCCGTTCAGTGGTGAGCGTCGTGAGAGGAAAAGGGCGAAATGTGGCCGAAAAAGAGAACACATGGACAATGATTTCCCGCTGCACCCCCCCCTCCCTCCCGTGTACAATTACACCTAGCCGAGGTCACGTGGACGCTCGCGTGTCAGATCTACCAATCTAAATCCGCCCCCACAGTGACGTCATTTCTCCCTCTGTTTCCCTTTATATAAAGAAAAGAAGATCACACCCTGAGCAACATGATAAAAACAATAATGCACTTTTCACTGGGCAGTATATTGTCACTGTGCAACTGGTTTGAAGTGTGGATCCCCGCCAGGATTTGTCCCTTTGTCTACGGCTAATCTGAGAAAGTGCTCCGTCATGAAAACAATCGATTACAACAGCGCCCGTCCGTCACTGCTCTGGTTGGTTCCTGAACAGTCACCACTGCACAGATTCCTAACAGTTCTGCTTGTATGAATCGTGTGTGTGTGTGTGTGTGTGTGCGGGTGTGTGTGTGTGTGGATTAATCCTTTTTATAGGTGTCGTTCTGTGAGACCAAAACATTCGGAAATAATTAAAGCCTGTTTTCTGGAGTTATCCATATACAGAACATTCTACAAGTTTATTTCCCAAATTATTCCAAAACAGAGAAAGGAACGCTTTAAATCGGATAGTGCGAACACAGTGCATACATATACATGTTTGTGAGGGCAAAATATTCAGATTGTTTGAAGATTTAGCGATTCAAATTAAAAAGAAAAAAGAATCATAATTGAATACAAAATAACAAATCATGGAATTTTTCTTTTTCGCGGGACACATGACAGGTTTTTCTAAGGCCATCAGCTTCAAAAAAAATGTGCCTTTCCAAATTCAATCTGTGGGTGCTGTAATTCAACTACAGACAGGCTGCGATGTGGTTTCAAATGCTACACGTTCAAATGACTTCCATGTGTTTTAATGCGGTCACTGCTCTTCTTGCACCCGATGCTCTTGTTTGCGTACACGGTACAGCACTTCCTGTTCCAAGGAGCTGTCTCTGCTAGATTTAAAGGTGTCACTTAAAAAAATAAAATGTAAATCGAGGAGAGGAAAAAGCAAAGAAATAAAAAAAAAAAAAACTGGAATCAGATTCAAGAAAAAAAAAAAAAAGGAACAGTCTGCTAGAGACAGCTTGTTAGAAAAGGTTTGTCAAGGTAGTTTGTGAAGGACTCCCAGAATCATGGCTGTCCAAACTAGAGGTGACGGAGGTCACTACAGTGATAGAGGGGTTTGTCAGGTCTGTTAGTGTGGCCGCGCTGGAGGGGGGGGTCAGCGCCCCACTGTCAGATGAGGGCGGAGGGACTGAGGTGCCATCGGCCTTATCAACACCTCCATTCTCCTGTCGCAAAATGTTCCTTCTGAATTTGGCTCTTGCGTTTTGGAACCAAACCTGCAAACCAATCCCAGTGTGGCTTTTACTCTTTGTGTTTTGAACGGTTGACTTTCAAAAAGAAAATGTCAAATATCTTGAACAGTAGATCACATATCAGGCTAGCACAGCTGTTTCATCCTGCCTTCCTCTTAAATCACAGCAATGAACCAGTTACTCTCCTCCAAACTAAATACAAGAAATTGATCAAAATACTCCCTTTTTTTTTGCTTCCTTCTGCTCCACAGATAGAAATAAACGTGCACTCTCATTTAGAATGATCGGCTACGGTCCCACGCTTGAGCGCTTACACTCAAGGGGACTTTTCCGTTGCGTTTTTGCATTTAGGAATTTTTCAGATAAGAACCCCTGGATATACATCTAACAGTCAATGGACCAAACAAACCAAATCAAAGAGATGATTTCAGTGTCGGACTGGGGTGGAATGGGAGGAGACGTGGAGGAGGAGTGGGATGCAGACAGAAATGGGGCGATCGGATCGTATTAGAAGAACGGCTCTCTGCTTACCTGAAGAACTCTCTTCGTCAGGCCCGTTTTCTGGGCCAGCTGCTTTAAGTCCTTTGCGTCTGGGTTGTGGTTGATGGCAAAGTAGGATTTCATTGTCCGCAGCTGATGGTGTTTGAAGGAGGTCCGCATGCGTTTGGTCTTCTGTGTTGGGGGGTAGGCCTGCTGGTCCCGGTCCAAGTGGTCGGTGTCGTTCTCGTTACAGCCTGAGAGGGCAGAGAGCCGGAGCACAACGGTCATCTCGCCGTCCAAAAGGAGCCACGCATGAGATGATTTTACCGCCTCAAATCTCACAGGAAATGTTTCTGATCTGCTGGAATCAACAGGCTGATGCTGAAGCACGTTAACTCTGCCGAGGTTGAGATGATATTTAAATAAAAGAAGCAGTTCTTCACCCTCTAGATGAACGGTGAGGTGATTACGGTGCTGTTAGCTGTTATTCCTCCTGTACGTGTTTTTAAGAGAAGCGTTTTAAACACACACTGGGACGGAGCTAAATTATTTCTGCTTCTGTTTGCAGAGATTAATAAGCCTGAAGGGCCCCATTTGTCAGGAACTCAGCTTTGTGTGGCAAAAGAAAAGCAGATCCACTAAACTCAATGTCTGCAAACGAGGGAAAAAAAACCCTAAACTTTTTCAAAAGTCATTTACATTTATGTCAGAGTCTGACTTTATTCACAAAAGCCTGAAAAATCACATGAGGTGGCAGCCAACCAAACTGCTGCTTAATAACACCTTCTCCATAAATAATGAGTCAATTATAAAACCGTGAATGATCAGATATAAAATCCCCTTCTTTTCTCTACACAAGCATCCTTTAACATGACAGGATCTGACATCTCTGCTCCTCTGTTCGGATCGTGTTTCACTTGATATTACCCACTAGGGGTCTCTGTATCCAAACAAGACCCAACTTTCCGGGCTGGTGTGCAATACTCGGCGGACCCGCACCTTTCCCCTGTGAGAAGGAACATGAACGTGCTTGCTAAAGCAGCAAACAAAACCTCAAACAAAGCCTCATCCCATTTGTCATGAATCTGATTCTCCTGATCTGCGCAGATTAACCGGAACAGCCGAGACAAATAAAAACCTGCGTTTGGCAGATTGGAACACGGAAAACAGAGTCAATCCCCAATTTTCGACAATCACGCGCTTATTTTTTTCCCCATACGATCCTTCTTTGCGTCAGGAATTCCGACAATCCAAATGTTCAAATGCATTTTAATTCACTTTAAATTTCCCAGTGGAAAATCGATTATAATCTCCATATTCCCAGTGTGACGTTGAATCTGAGCAGATTAATAATGAGAAGATGGGACCTAATTGCCCCCGCTAATATATCTGCTTTTTATTTATATTTTGTAGTGTGTGTGTGGTAATTTCCACCTGTTCACCACCGTTTTTTCACGGTACTGTTTTTTTTTTTTTAGTTAAGGCGCATTGAGAAGTGTAGGATTCACATAATCTACCGGATTTATGTTTGTGAGTAACAAACTGGAGCCCTGATTGTACGTGTGTGTGTGTGTGTGTGTGTGTGTGCGTGTGTGTGTGTAGCGGACTCTCCCTGCAGCAGGCCCCTCCGCGCGGCTCTGCTGCGTCCATGAGAACCGTGCTGACCGGCGCACGGGAGGCCAGGGATTCCAACGTCACCTCCAATTAACGCAGAACAATTAACGCGCAGATTACCCTTATTCCTCCCTATTCACCGCGGAACACAGGAAACCTGGCGCACAATGACAAACTTTCTCAACCGCGCACTAATTTGCAGAGAGCGACAACAAATGAGGACGCCGCGGGGGGGCCGGGGGGGGCCACATTCTGCGATTTAAAGCAAAATTTCTGATGAATCCTACGTGCATGTGCAGCCAAATTCCCAGCGCCATTATTTTTCCCCACCTTCCAACAAACACCAGAGAGGATCTCTGCCATCGTAACGCATTTCAGCAGCACCAACTCCGATTCCCACCTTCACAGCTGCTGCGTACATTTAGTTTCCAACGAAATTAGTCTTAATTATAAAAGTCGATGGGCAGGTTGACTGCGAGGTCAAACTTCGATCACTCTGGTGTGCTGCGCACGCCACAGTTTACGGCACAAAACGGTGCGTTGAAGACGCGTGGATGGAACACGGCTAATCAATGGGCGCATGGCTGCAGGCGCGTTTTTACGCACGGCAACATTCACCTGGTGTTCTTATATACAGCCCACAGATGTGTTTGTTATTCTGACAAATAATGCACACATGCGGGGGGGGGGGGGGGGGGAGGGCTTAACATTTCAGAAATCTGAAATTAATTCACCGTTTGTGTACGTTTCGAATTATTTTGAGTCGTTCTGGCGGAATATTTTGAAACGAACTTGCCACGCAAAATGCCGGACAGGTAGCGAAATAACACAAGAAAAATCCAATCTTTAACTCAAAGGTGGCGGGTATATGTGTATGTATGTATATATATATATGTGTGTGTGTGTGTGTGTCGACAACTGAGACCCTGCTGTGAGTTTAAGGGGAAAACACCTGCGCATCTGTAAATGTTTCATTGTGTTTGGGGAGTGGGTCTACTTTCTTCCGCAGCGCCGTCTCACCTGTGTTGTAGCTGGATATATCTATCCCCATGGCTGGGCTCTTCCTCTTGCGCGGCCTCCCCTTCTGCGCCGTCCCGGTGCCGTTGAAGTACGGTAGGGAGAGGCCGCCGCCCTTGGCTGCCAGCTCGGCAAAGTTGAGCTGGGCATGGTAGTCCGGCCCCTGCACCAGGGTCTCGAAGTGGAGGCGGCAGTACACCAGGCTGTCCTTCATGCCGAAGTGGTCGCCCGTGGTCAACGTTTTGTTGCACGTGGTGCACGTGAAGCAGCTCAGGTGGTACACGGAGTCGCGCGCCCGCATCACCATCTCCGAGGCCGAGATCCCGAGGTGGCAGCGCGCGCACCTCTGCACGGAGAACCTTCTGGAACAGATAAACCGTCAACACACCTCATAGACGGGGGCCGGAGAGGGCCAATATAAAGACGTCATCTGCGAGTTGGCTTTTAGTGTCCGGATTTTTCTCTGTTTCAGTCGGAAAAAGTATGAAAATTCCTCAACGATCGGGTCTGTTTTCAGGCTTAATCAGAGCTAACATACGTCGTTGATGTCGTTTTTTTTTTTTTTTTTAAATCAAATGCAAACTCAACAAAACACAAAATGGCTAAAACTACGAACTCCAGGAATTAAACAACACATTCTATTTTATTTATAAATATTTGCTTCATTTGGGTGTGATTCCGACACGAGTGCGTTATTAAAGGCCCGTGTTTACGCTATATGACACAATACTATTAAAAATGCTTTACATTCTCCTGCGCATATTTTCAATCATTCTGGGTGACCGAGCGAGGAGATTATCTTTTAAGTAGACAAATGAACAATGCTTCTCTCAGAGTTTGACACCGATCTGATTTATTTTAAATTCAACTGAGGAACATCGAATAAAAGTGCGGTCTCATATCATAACTTATTTCCAATTAACGCAAAGCAGGGCCCCTGGAGATTGTTATGATTTTGTTCAGACAAGAATGAAGCCTAATTGGAACAAAAGGCTTCAACATAATTACAGATGAACAGTCCCAGTTTAATGGATTAGGGATTACAGTGACTGTACTAGAGCAAAATATTTAAAAAAAACAAAAACAAAAAAAAAACACTAGTATAAATCTCGACAATTACGGCTACTAAGATAAAAGCTGTAGTGAATAACCTTCATTTTTCTTACCTGTAGTAATCCTCCTTGCAGTATATACTCCCATCCTTGGCAAAACACGTAAGCTCCGACTCCAGCGCTAGTTTACATTCACAGCATTTGAGGCACCGCAGGTGCCACTGTTTGTCCACGGCCAGGAGGTAGTATCTGTCCGAAATCTTGCCTCCGCAGCCGGCACAGAGAGCAGGCTTCTCCGGGCTCATAGAAGGCATGGTCTGGGTCACACACACACACACACACACACACACACACACACACACACACACACACACACACACACACACACACACACAGAAGATTAGGGTAAATAATTATTTCAAGTGCCTACTGCTGAAATAACAATTAATATGGCCTTGTTGAGCCTTTATTGATATTAAATTAAATTGATTCTGCCTGTCAAAGCCAGGCGATAACTGGTGATCACCACAGGCTGGGTGTGTTCACAGGCCCAGCTGAAAAATGCGTGTGTTTTTCCATTTTTTAAAGCTTACTTTCTCTCAGTAAACACAGCCATAACTGCAGTTGTAAAATATTTAATGTAGACTTATTCCAATTCTATTAGTATTTCTTTGGCTATTAATAACAACAATATTAATGATAATAATAATAGAATTTTTGACAATAATTTTCAGGCTCGCGTGGCTCCACAACACTTCAGAAAATTAAACCTTCCTGCTGACACATTGCTCAGTTTTACAGTGTTTGAAATGACGACAGCAGCGTGTAGGAAAACCCACCACACGGCGGAAAACAAAAACTTGGCGGAGGCTTTCTCGTGTTTTTCCATAACACCAGAAGAAAAATCCACCCACTTCTCGCCTCACATCCCAGCAAACGCGCGCTCCGCCGCCACAATCTTCGCTCTTACCGACTCTCTCCCGTTGAGCTGCATCCCCTTCGCCAGGCGCGACTCCGTTTTCGACCTTCTTTCCATTTCCTCCATGATCCCTTGGATATGATCCCCGGAGATCCCGTGGAAAAGCATGGCTCCCGGTCCTGGACGCAACGTGCAACTGTCTGCCTCTGCCTTGCAGCCCACAACTTCCATATACTGTAGTTTGGTGCCGCGCTGCGCCCTGGTCTCTCAGCGCATCCGAGTGGGCTCTGAGGCTCTGGGAGAGGCACACAACACCAGCACGGCCCCAGAGATGGAGATCAGCTCCTCGCCAGGCTGAAAGGCAACTGGAAGAAAAGAAAAGCCGAAGCTACAGCATGGGTGGGACAGTCAGGGTGGCGGTGCACCAGTTTTCCCCCCTTTCTTTCCGTCTCTCCTCACGAAAAAACAAAAAAAGTATAGTCCAAATGATGCGACAGACCGGTGTGAAGGGGAGGGAAGAAGGGAGGGGGGGCTGAAGTGTGGACACGGGTGGAAAAAAAAAGAATGACTCAAAGTTTTTGTGCTCTCTTTTTTGGTGATTTCTCGTCCCCTGATTTCGCTGTCAGTGGTTCCGTGTTGCTTGGAGGTCAGGTTGGGACTACCGGGAGTTTAGAACCGTGTCCTATTTGTGTGGATCCTGCAAAGCCTGCCCAGTCGGAATAATTTGGTAGGAGGAGTTCCTCCCTCTCCCCCCTTTTTCTCTCTCTCTCTCTCGCTCTCTCTCACGCACACGCACGCACACACTATCACCACCGATTTCTCTTCTCCAACAAAGAACTGTCACCCTCAAACTCCTGGTTCTGGCTGCTGGATCACTATTTTGTGGTAGAGACGTTTTCTTTTTTTTATTCCCACACTGATTAAAGGAGACGTGAAGGAAAATTGATTAATGTGAATTTTCTTTGATTTAATATTCTTTTTTTCCCAGCGTGCAGCTCAAACCTTGCGCTTAGAATTGACCCTTTTTTAAAATTAGTAACCTTTTACTTCGCCTCCAATGTCATTTCTCTCTGATTTATCGGGTCTCCATCAGGTGCGTGCGTGTGTTGTTCGGGGCGGGGCTGCGAGCCCTGATAGGCTGGAGGGCGGGGAGATATTTTTATAAACAATTTCATCTTTTTAAGCGCAAAATAGGCGGTTTCGCTTAAAAATAAAAGCTCTGACGAGGCCACAATGTTTTATTTAAACGATTTAACGATGCAAATGGTGCGTTTGTCCATTGATAGTGAGGAAAGAGACTGAATCTGACCCTTTAATAATAGGCAGACTGCTCTGAAACAGTTTCTCTTCAGCGGTCTTTTCAAATTTGAATGATTTAAATTAGGCAAACTCGGAAGTTTTATGCGCAGGACAATTGATCTGAAATTATCATAAATGTGATCGTATGAAATTTAAGCCACATAAATAATTCCAGGGGTTTTGTTTGCAGAAATCTAGGGAATCTGAGCCGAGCTTCGTGATTTTGTTTTAGGTGAAACCTCTGTGACGCAGGGAAGAGGTCGTCCATTACTGTCCTGCACACGAGTCAAAGCAGGTGACAACAAAAGACGGAATAAAAAGAGAAAATGGAGCTTCGCCTTCCCAAGACGGAGGCAGACCGCGGGCCTCCGCAGCAGCAGCCCGAGCGTGGATGCGTCTGCAGGGTCGAACATTTAACATCCCTCCACCAAACAATGGCTCCAACCGTGACTCTTGTCCCATTAATAGATTTACTGGCGCTCACGGGGGGATTTTGCAGGTGCGGATGCTTCGTCTGAAGATGTGTTACATTATCACACCCCCTCCCCCCTTCTTCTCCTCTCTCTCAACACCACCATGAAGTTGTGTTGACTTTAATTGGAGGCCCCTTGATAACTGCGGCGCTATAAGACGAGGTTTGAACCCTCCTGGACGGGTTGGTGGGGGGGTTGACTATCGGGGCTAGAGGGAGGGGGAAGGGGGGGGGGGATCCGCGAACCTGCGGCTCTTGTCTGAGGAGCAGCGCGTTAATTTGCGCTCTGTCAGGGTCTGTGCGCGCTGAAAGGAGGATTGGAAGAACGAACGGAATCCATTTCACCTGGACAAAGACGCCCCGAGAGCACCGACCGGATGTGATATTTTAATCTGCCTGTCATTTTTTACTTTCTTCACCTGCTTCTCCCCCTCCTAAAAAAACGAAATAAGCTCCGCGTGGATGCAAAAAGACAAATCAAGCCTGTTCCTCATGTCTGCGTTGTCGATAAAACCTCCCGCTTTGACCCGTTGCCTCCAGCGGTGACATTTCATTTGACTGAAGAAGGTTTAACAATGTGTCAGTGAGCACCAAAACGGGCTTAAGGAATAATTCTTTTTATTTCTCTGTGTGTGTGTGTGTGTGTGTGTGTGTGTGTGTGTGTGTGTGTGTGTTCTCGCCCTTTTGTTTTGTTTTGTTTTTTCTAATATGAAAGAAATGATGTGTGATCTGCATTTTGTCCCCACGTCACATTAAATACAAAAATACCCCTTTCATAAATAAAAATCATTGAATTTTTAATGTAATAGCAATTTAACATGTAGAAATAAATTAACTATTAACTAATTGTACAATTTGTGAGAAAAGGTAAATTTGCGCAATTTTCATTATAATATGTCCCAAATTAATTGTTTGCTCTCATATAATTGAGTCAAACGCAGCGAAGCTACAGTAATTTGCGGTGTAAAATCAGTCTAATAGGAAGAGTCATTCGGCCTAAATAAATAAAAAAAACACCTTTAAACATCGACGGCTTTGCTCAACTCTATATAATTAAATATAGAGCTCTGGTCTATATAAATGCGATTAATATTATTTTGTCGTATATTAAGCGGATTTATCAGAAGGGAAGGTAGAGATTAGATGGATTTATTTTCCAGCACACATCCCGGAGACGACCGCTTAATTACCCTGCATCAGACCTGCCGCGCATTGCTTCACACGCTCCCCTCTGTCTTTAAAAAACTGTTTAAAGCCAAGCGGTATTATTATTATTATTATTTCCCCGAGAAGGCATGAAGAAACCAGGTCTTACCTGAGGCTGTGGTTCCAGGCGGATCCCCGTGCAGCGCGCAGAGCTGAGCGGCTCCGGACTGAGCGCAGCGAGCAGACTGCCGGTAGATGGGGGCTGTTCCTCGTTTCTGAGCTTACGGTTCCAGTTGGAGCGTCAATTAAAACGCCAAGCATTTAAATATTCCTCTCCCGTCTGCAGGCAGGCGGCCCTCAGCGCTGCATGCACACAACGCGCAGAGAATAGGGAGGCATGAGCCAATGGCCTCCTCAGCATGGCGCTTATAACGTGTGATGTGGCCAGGAATTAAAGTCATATCACTTCCAGTGTGGGGGATTTTTCACTGAAATCGGGTGTTCCACTTCTTTCGCTGTGTTGATAGATGATGTTGATGACTGAAATAAATGAGAGTGAAATGGTGAATTCGGGAAGTTCAAGTGCGCTTTTGTCATCATTTATCGCCCAATTTCACGTGAAACTCACACGAGTTGTGGGTGAATAATAATACCAATGAGTGTAGATCATTCAGCCTAACGAGCACATTCAGCCCAATCCAAATTATGTACATTCATAAAAGTGCTTTATTAAATTAATTGCGTTGTTTTGAACGTAATGAGATCATTTCTTTATTTTCTTTCAGGTATTATTCTCCCAAGGCAGAACAGCACAGGAACTGCACAGTTGTCTATCTTTGGAAGGGAAAAAAGAGAAGAAAAGGTGATGAAGTTGAATTCAATGCAGTATTAATTATGTTCCATTCAATACCTGCCCTCCTGTTGGAACAACTAATAAATAAAGAAATTGAGCTCATCAATTTTTGATCATTAATATTAAATAATGAAAATTGTATGCAAATATTAATGTTGCGTAGCAGGCGGATGCCCCTGCTCTGTACCGAGTTTTCCACACTTTCCCATTTTTATAGTAATCGCGTTTCTCCATTTCTTTGCATTGGGGGCCATTATTCGTCCTGGCAGACAAAGCAGCACAACTCCAACACTTCAAATGATGCACTGACGAAAGAATCGAAAACTGTTGAGCGCTCGCCACTCGGATCCTATTTACATGTTCTATATAAAACAGGATCTCTTAAAGGAACTCGCCCTTGCAGAACAATACACTGAGGTATGGATTTCATCTGACAACAAGTGAATGGGAGACTGGGAGCGCGCACTGGGGATGAGAGCAAAGAGTGACAATTAATTACACCTCTGTACTGCTTGCATAAATGATCATGTGCCACGGCGCTAACAGTCATTTTGCTTTGCTCCTTCCGCCTGGGCTGACATCACAATGTATCTCATCAATAATGCAACGGCACTGAGATCCATTTCGCTGTGTGCCACGACGCGCACCCCTCCGCGAGCGCGGTGCACACTGACTCTGCAGCCTGATTGCTGCAGCGGCGAGGCCGCGGTCGCGGCTCCAGCCGGGCGCGCCCGCCTGGCCTGCGTGCGCGGCTCCCAGGGCATCGGTGGTTAGATTACCGCGCATCCAGGGTTCATCTGGAGTTATCATTTCTGGGTCACCTCGAGTGACACAGGATCCGCCGCGGTGCAGGGAAACCACGGGCTAAACACTGACAGGATGAAGGAGAGGAGCGTGAAGGGGAAGGGAGGCGGGCTCGGGGAGGGTGGGGAGCAGCAACAGAGGGAGGAGTGGGAGCGCCCAGGCTCAGACACATGAGCCGGGCAGGGTGGGCGTGAGGACCGCGAGATATCCTGGAAATATTTACATACACACAGTGGACGTGGCTTCAGAATTACTGAGGAAAACATCAAGATGCATATTTAACCGCTAATAAAATGCACAACTATGGTGGAAAAATTCATCTTTGAGGCATCTCAATTCTCCCCAGGTCAAATTTTTTTCTGCCTCTTTCAAGCAACACCTCCCCACCCCCTCCCTCCACCCCTGCACACACACACACACACACACACACACACAACACACACACACACACACACGCACGCCCCCCTCCTTCGATCTCGTCCCTGCTCTGCTCTGCTGGAGCTCAAATCACCACCCTGGTCCCTGGCAGATGGAGGATAGGAGTGAGAAGCTCTTAACTAGCCAGCCTGAGCCTCTGCTCTCTGCACACCAACTGCTGCCTGCCTCCCCTCCCTCCCTCCCTGCCTACTGCCACCTCCACACACCCACCGCCACCCCCCCTCCACCTCCTCTGGGGACAGAGTATCCTCCTGGGGAATGGTACGCGTATTAGTCCGTATCTGGCCACACTAGAAAGGACATGGAAACATAATAGATGGATGTTCTTTAGCGCTGTCTAACCTTGCAGGGCAGAGCAGCTTTTTCATAGAAGGCGCGCTCTGAATGATGCCGCATCGGGCCTCATATTGTCAAACACGTTCTTTCTTCCTACATCAACCGCTCATTTCAGACAGGAGAACGAGACGACGTGAAGGAGACGGGGAGAATCAAAGCTGAAGCTAAATAATGACATCCGCTTCTAAGTCAAGGGGAAGTCACATGACTGATCAAATCCAGGAGGGAGATCAACTGGCTAAAGAAAGTGCTCCTGGGGCACTCGGGTGCCTGCAACTGCCCCCCGACTCGCTTTCATCTGGGCTCATCTGGCGGCGGCGGCTGGGCCTGGCATGAGTCTGACCACCAGTTGCGGTCTGAGGGAGAAACTGCTCCTCTGTGCTATTTGCAGCCACGTCTGTCCAAAGGAATCTGGTGCCCTGACTGTCATTCAGTGGCCGTGTGTGTTTTTTCATCACAGGGACGGGGTTGTCCATATGACCACTGTGAAGGCTGCTGCCCTCAGGCGAGCTGACATATTCTGTGTAGAGAGACCAGACGTTGATGTAGTGGCTGCTCAAATGCTGCTTGAATATCAAGACAAATGTGCACGTATACACATGTGCACACGCCCACAGACCTTCAAAGCGGTGCCCGGCCAATTGCTGAGAGTGATGTTCCTTTCAGCCATCATACGCCTGACACTCAAGATGGTTTTTTCCCCTCTCTGCCAGGCCCGTGTCAATTCCCGGCTGCTCTGGCCAACAGTGATGGAGACGCTGGAGCTGACTGTGTTTGGGTCCACTGGCCGGAGGGCGAGCGCTTGTTTGAGGGTGGGGGTTTGACAGAGAAGCTTCTTGGCCTGTCAACTGGTTGTGACTAGAGTCTGTCTGGTCACAGTTCCAAACTGGACTGCGCTGCCTCGTTCTCCGCGGCTAATGTCACCGTCCTGCAGAAAGGCACATGGTACATAGCTGTCGTTTCATGCAGCATATGCTCCCGCTGAAGGTCAGACATGCTCAGTCCAAAACGCCTGAAATAAACAACACGCACGTCTGCTTGGCTGAATTAACTTTGTACAAGTGTGCAGGGAAAAGAGCGGCAGACCCATAAATGTAATTAAAGTGTAAACGGCATTTTCTAATTGACTTTGGGTGGAAGGGGTCATTTTCCAAGATATGCTAGAAGATCTGGATGTTTAGTGGAACACAAAACAATCCCAACTTAATGTTTTATAAAAAATAAAATTTTATTTCTGTATAACAAAGGTCAGCACGCTGACCACTTGATGGTGATGATGAAATCCATCTTGATGGTTATTTGCATCTGCAAATCACACATTGATGCACGTGAAGTAATAAATGATAAATAAAAAAGCAATGACAACATTTGATCAGACAACAGTATGCAAAAATATGACCAATTTTATACATTTTGCATATTACCGGTTTAAAATCCAACCAAAATCAGCTGAGCTAAAAGCGTTAGTGGCATAAAACCTATTTGGACTAAAAGCAGACATTAGCATGCATCTGCAAGAGAAACGGTACACGACAGATTCCTTTCCAAATGGTTGTTATAGAAAACGGGGTTGAAATTCAGGTATTATTGTCGATGAGTGTGTCAGAGGAGATTCCTGTGTTGTTTGTCTCAGCCAACAACTGCTAGCCATGAAAAAAAAAAATCAAATAGTGCCATCACTGGATTGGAAGGACATGGAAGGATGAGGCAGACATGAAAGTTGGCCTATTTCATGGTCAGGCTGCGGGACTGTCGAGACCCTGAATGGCAATGCATCTACTTAATGTGACAGACAAGTCCCCAGGCAAAACCGCCAGAGCTGCAGCAGGCACGCGGGCCCAGGTACTTGACGAGTGTGACACCTTCACCATCCCGCTGCAGAAACGTTGCTGCTGCACGCTCCGCTGCCTCGCTTTAAGAATAACACCAAATAAATTCGCCTCTCATCCGGCCCGGTGACGCGTCCACAAGATCCTGTCCTGCCCAGCACTGTTGGGATCACGGCTCTCCTTGTAGCCGCTCGCTGGGCTTTGCTGCGATCACTAAACACTCGCCTTTGGGACGCACCTGCCGGGGAAAAACCGCCGCCGCCCACCGGCACAATCCCACGGCAGACAGATCCTCTCATCCCGACGTTGTTTGCCCAATAAGGCGGAGCTGGACGCGCATGTATGGCAGGTTCAGAGCCGACGCCCAGAGGCATCGCTCGGCCCAACCACAAAAATCCCAATTGTGTGGCAGACCTTTGTTGCAGCACACATGCACGGACAGGCGGAGCACAAGGAGCGCTTGACCTCACCTTGTACCACCACAGTGCAGCGTTTAATGCAACCTTTCTTCTCCGTGAGCCTATTAGGAGCCATGGGGCATTCTGACGGAGCGAGCCTTTGCATGCGCGTCTCACGGCAGGAGCTGATCTATCGCAGTGCTGGGATAGGAAGGCCCACGAGTTCATTAGGCTGCGGCTCAGGAGAGGAGCCGCGGGGAGCTGCGGAGTAGCCCCGGCGTTGCCAGGAGGCTGAGCTGTGAATCCTGTGGGAAGGGCTGCTGTTGATGTCCATGGCATGTTTGTTAACAGCCTGATTCCATCAAGTGGTGTAAAAGCGGAGCAGCCAAGTACAAGGCCCGACCTTTGGCCCCCACTTATTTTTACCAACATAGTGTCTCAGTCAAAGGTAGACAGTTCAGTCCAACGCTTGTGTGAGTGTAAACGATGCTAATATTCATGCAGCCATACATTTAGGGAAGGAAAAAAACCAGAGATGCAAAGAAAAAGAGCGCGTCTTCATCTGACTGTCGATGGTTACTTTCTTTGGTGCCCTTTATCTTGAGGGCACAGATCTGAAATGGTCTTTTAGTTCTATCCCTATACTCCCACAACCCTTGTAACTGCATCAGAAGAAGAGAACAGCACGAAATACCAGAGAAATGAGCAGCAGAGCTTGAAGGCATATCATTGGACATCATACAAAAGCACAAAAACACAGCAAGGTATAAGTAAATAATAATGATTCCAAGGATCCATTGTGAAGATCCTTATCTCTGACCTGCTTGTCTTTGTGAGAATAAAACCGATCCTGACAGTCATTGTGATTCAGTGGATGCAGGGATTTCATCGACACCAGCCCTATTTCATCATTTACCGCTAATGGTGGTATAAATAATGACAACGTGGCTTCCACTCCTGGCAGACATCTTCCCTTTGCCGTGACGGTCTACAGATAAAACAAAGAATTAAAGTGTTTCCTCTTCGCGGGGTCCTTTACGTTCACTTGGCCATATGGACACTGGGGGAGAGAATAACAGGATTCAGCTTCAGAGTCGAGCCACGTGTGACAAGGCAGAAAAGTAGAGACGGGATCAGGCAGAAGGAGGGAAGACTCAACTGAGATATATGGGATGAGGAAGGATTGGAGAAACCTGGACTCTAGATCAGGATGGAACTGGAACCTGAATGTGCTTAGAAAAGTCCAGATAAAAGCAAAGATTTAAACCCTTTTACTTAGTCTTTGTGATTTCTTGGTATTTTTGTAGAAAGTTGATGAATCTCATCTGTTTTATGTGATTCCGTTGGTTAAGACGGAGAATAAAATCACTGTGGGGGGGGGGCACATTCCTCAGTTCTGCACAGAAACAGGAGAACAGCAAATTCTGGTCTGACTCTTCTTATTCAAGTCACGTGACCACGTGGAAGGAACGTGGACGCATTCTGGTTCCAGCATCACCTCTGAGATTGAAAAGAATTAAAGCTGAATTAGAAAAAAAAGGGGATCTGCGTGAGGCCACGTTGCTGTTGTGTGCAGATTGGCCCCACGTGGAGAAAATCTTTAGTCGCACGTTGCTTTATTAAACACAAATGCGGAGTCAGAACTTTAGTGGCTGAAGTTTGGACATAACACCGCTGTTTTGTGGCGAACTCCTGTTGCCGTAATAACAGCGGTGTTAAAAAGTAGAAACAAAGGGGGTCATTGAAAATCCCACTCAAGAGTAAACACAATCATAGAGGAATTCTATTTTCAAACCCTATTTATAATAAACCCACAACTAAAAGCTCCCTCCCACGTTAATGAACTCTGCCATCCATTCATTCAACAGTTGATGTGTGTGTGAGAAGCAGCGGAACAGCACAGGACCTGACCCAGCTGCAAACAAAGACTCACATGTCTGCACGCGCTGCCGCAGCACTTCCCTCTCTGGAGGTGGGCATGTTCAGTGAACACCTTGTACCCACTGGAAGGGTCGACGTACATCTGCTGCCGCGCCTGCACATAATGCACATATTATTATTTCATTAGAGCGACAAACAAAGACTTATTGTGAGGTGTGCCCCCTGCATACACACGCCATATACAGCACGTATACATCCCCCAAAACACAACGAACAGATTGCTGTGGGTCGAGGTCTAGAGGGGCTGGATGACCTCCAAGTGTAGAAACAGATGTAAGACAGTCTCATTCCTATAATGTTACTAATTAATTAGTGTTGCCTTTTGTGTTCAATCCATTAGACGCGACTCCGCAGCGGTTATCAGGACGACACTGTATTTTTAGACCAATGCTATAGCGGTATCTCGTCCAAAAAAATGTATTTTCGGTGCATTTATTTTTGTGTTTTCATCAAATGTTAATCTCACTTAGCCACACAAACACCTTCAGCGAGTGAGAAACACTCCACTCCTCTGCTGTCCCTTAGGAAGTTCCAAAATGTCATCTCTCAGTCTGTTTCAAACTGAGAGCCCACTAGTTGGGGAGCTCTGACAGGCCATGAAGGGAAAAAGGCCCCGGGCCTTTCGATGACACGACCTGTCATTTCACATGGTGTCGCGGGGGCACATAGTGAAGCTGGCATAGCGGGGGCCCCTCTCTGCATTGTGCTTTTCCCACCCTGGCCCTACCAGGCTCCTCAGGTCGCAGCCAACGTGCCTCAGCTTCATCTGCGCTCAGCAGCACAATATTTACAACAGATACGCCTGCAGGCCCGCAGATGATGCCGATTCTGTCGCCGGCACAGAACTCACTGGCTGTTTGGAGGAAGAGCCAGTAAGATGTGGTGGATGGGATGGATCTGACAAAAGCAATGACCGTCACTACCTGTACTGTAGGTGGCGAAGTACAAACACTCAATGTTTCCACAGCCAAGTGGGAAAATGCATCTATGCCCACTGGCACCAGCAACCCGGCATCTACCCTGCATATATTACTCCACATTTGTTCTTGTCAAATCAACAGTTAAATGACTAAAGTCAAAACAGTGCTAAACTCATTTAGGATTCATTTAAAATTGGAATGACGGGATGAATCCGAATATCATCCATGTATTCAAAGAACGATCAACGCGCCTGTTGGTGATTAATCGGGTGTAATCGGACTGAACAAAGTTTCCCGAAGTGCTTCATCTTACCTGACAGGCCTGCCTGTGGAGTCTATGGATGGCCAGCTCTTCCTCTGTGAACCCTCTGCCCGGGGGCCGCTGTTCTGCCCCCGCGTTGCTGCTGCCTGTCAGCGGCTCTGCTGCGCTGCTGTCCGCGCTCCTCTCGGAGCTCTTCACCGCCTCCGAGCTTTCTTCTGCGGGGTTCGTTGACGACATGGTTGCAAGTCGTTTATTACACCGAATAAACACCAGGAAAGGGAGTCTGCTGACGAACGGATAATGTGGGTGAAACATGCTCGCGTAAAACATCCGCTCTGAAATATTCTCTCAGAAACGGGGCGTCCTGGATCAGCTACATTGATCGCCGATAACGGAATTAGTTGCTATTACAAACCGCCGGTGCTTTGTTTACTTTGGCCCCGTCTCCTACCGGCCTGGACACTTTCTCTACTTCCGCCTTTGGTGTCATGTGACCAGAGCGGAACTGCTCGCGCGCACAGCGCCCCTACAGGTCCCGTCTGAGACGTCACACAGTACTGAGGGGTGCGGGGTGAAAAACAACAGTACATATAGAAGTAAAACAATAGACAACAAATATCAAACATTGAGGCGATGACGCACAAACACGTTTGAGGTAAAATAGTAGCTCGGACAAACTGCAAGGTTGATGAACGGGCATTAATGGCTAATGAGTCCGTTCAAGGTTATATACTGCTGTAAGCCACCTCTGATGATGAGTCCAGCGCAGAATTCTGGATAATGAAAGCTGACAAGTGTCTTTTGACTGACACTCAGGGGTCAAGTTACCCACGGTCAAATTACACAAAGCTGGTTAAAAGAAACACACGATTCTCAGAAGAAACATTGTGCAGGCAGCCTTTGCTTTCATATGTAATACACTGGAATTATGTAGAAGAAAAAAAAGAAATTCTTTAACCTTAACCTCCATTTTACCCCTCACCTACATTTGATCATGGCCAACACTTTGGCCATTGTGGCCAACAACATTGTGCATTGGATTCATGTTCATAAAAAGCCTAAAATCAATCATAATACCACTGTGATGAGTAGGATGAAGAATATGAGGGTCTGAGAATATGACAAAACAAAGAAGATGAGGGTCTTATCCAGCGATCATCTCCGGATTGGTCTGCATTTTGTTTGATCGGGCTGAGAAATGAAAACATTAATCACACCATCACACTGTTGGGGAAAAAACACTACAACTCTAATCTCACAGATATCTGCATGCGTGGCAGCTGTGGCTGAGCACGTAATTCCACAATATGCCAAATAATGAAAGCAACTGGCTTTGATTGATCAGCTCTTCAAGGGAAGTTTATTTCTCTTCATTCATTACTACATTTAAAAGAAAACAGCCAACGAGGCATTTCTTAGTACAGGGACCACACTGTATTACTATATGTTCAAAGATGCATAGAAATACACATACATACTTATACGCACAGCATTTATGCAGACATTCAAAGATGCTTTCTGTACTGCATATACACATCAGAGAAATAAAAACACACATGCATGACAACACAAGTTAGGCCAGTGCTTGAAAATAAGTGTTTAACCTGCATTTCAAAAACTGTGTCTTGTCTGGAGCGTCTGAAATTTAAAGGCAGTTGATTATGCAGAAAAGAAGCAGCAACAGAAAACTCTGTCACTTTTAATTCTTGTGAGGTGGAAAAGCTCTAACATGGATTTGAGGGTATGATAAGAGACCTTGGAGCTGAAATAAGCCAAGCACAAGGTCAGCGATGCTTCGCTTTTAAAAACCTTGTGAGTGATTAACGGCATTACTGACTAATTACTCAGTAGGTAAAAATCCAGGATAAATCCAGGCAGGATGTGCGTTTAAGTATAAGGAACATATTTGATCTGTAATTAAAGAAGACATTGCAATTTTGCTAAATTTATTTTTTTCCGGCCAAACATTAACTTAGTATTCTTTGCACGGAAGGAAGGGTTCTGTCATCGGCTCGCTAAGAAGAACTTATGAGGTCATAATGATGTGATAAGTGAACATTTTTAGAATCGTGGCTCGGTGGTGAGAATTGTTGATTAATAGCAAGAAGGTCCAGCCCTGTCTTGGGACTGAGCTCAACGTGTCTGCAATGGTTTTAGTCATGGAATGGTTTAATTCTAGTTAACCATATCAAAGTCAAGATCTGCAAGGCAATGGACTGCTGCTCCATTATTTTAAGAAAACAATTTTTAAAAAAAACAACATGATAATAAAACAATAGCAGGTACTTTTTATTTTGGAAGGCTTAACTTTTCCACAACCCCACTTTCAGAGTGAGCTCCTTACGGCTAGTAAATCCACGATTATTGAATTAATAATGGCTTCTCACTGGGGAAAGACCAAAAGGATGAATCATCCGGCTCAGTTCTGCCCTAGACTATCATGCTCTCATCAAAAGCAAAGGCAGGAAGATGCTGCAGGCAGAAGCAGCACCGGCGGCGGCAGGCGCAGCGGCCGCGGCAGACGCGGCAGGCGCAGCGGCAGGCGCAGCGGCAGGCGCAGCGGCAGGCGCAGCGGCAGGCGCAGCGGCCGCGGCAGCGGCAGGCGGAGCGGCAGCGGCAGACGCGGCAAGGTGCTCGTCATCTGACGTGCTGACGTCACGGAGGCTTTGACAGCGGCACTTCCTGGTGTTGCGTTTGTTGTGGGAAATAAACACCCTGCTGCTCAGACTGGAGGTTCGAGTCGCGTTCACGGCAGACCGAAGGGCGAACGACCGCACGACTCCGCGCCTCCGAGGGCGATGTCGTGGCAGCTGACGGCCAACATCTGACGAGGAGAAGAGACGAAAGACAGCGGGAAGGCGAGGGGGGATTCTCCAGGCAGCCCGCAGAGCAGAGCCGCAGACAGCACGGAGTTGTCGCGATGTTGTAGCAAAACCATGGACAGCAGAATAAAGTAAGAACTCCGAGTTTTACGTCAACATACACACACACACACACGCGTGCGCTTGGTGCAGCACTGTCAAGCTAACGGCTAACATGTCCCTCAGTCACCTAAACCGTAAGTCGGAGGTGACACACGGGTACGTTTGGCGTGATTTTTCGCCCCCTCCAGCAGCGGATTTACCAGGCCAGCTGGCTCCGGCGCATTTGGGTCAGTGTGCGGCTCTGCTGACCGGAGGAGCAGGCTGGGGCTCGGCTGCACAGCCGCACAGCTCACCGGGTACACGCGGCCGCGACCCAAACCCCCTGTTCAAAGTTTGACAGAGATAAGAAAACTTAGTTTTTTGCCTCACACGCAGAATAAATAATCGATAGGCTATGGGTTATCAACGACTGATATGTACAGAAAACACACACACACACACACACACACATATATATATCTATATATATATAGATATATATATATATATATACAGTATATGTTGCCCTGGTTTAATTACTGTAATGGTCTCTTGCTGAAGAAGAATTCTTTTTTTTCAGGGAGAACCCAGAAAGAACGTTCGATCTGGTTCTTCAGGTGGCCTGTCCGACATCTGAAAAAGAGGGTAGGTGATGTTCTTTTGATCAACTCTCCCAATACTTCCACTTTACTCAGTGAACTAGAACTCTCTGGGTTTCACTATTCTGTGATGTAAAAAAGGCAGCGGATAAATTAAGGAACTGATAACCAATCACTATAGTTTTACTTAAACTGAGCATGTGATTATTGAGAAGGTTTCTTCATTCTCGTTGGAATAAAATGTCATTTGGTTATCACTTCCCCCTCTTTGACCTTACTGAACTGCATTGTAAGACAAATCTCAAGAAAACTCTCTTCCTACTGGTGTTTGATTCTCACTAGCTGGAAGTTGGACTTCAAATTCGGTGTTGAGAGGCCAGGAGAACGCCCCTATCAAGCCTTCTAACGCTTATTAACGGTTCGCTCTTGAAATCCTTACCTGACATATTTGACATTGAGATGAAGGCTGAGTTATGGCTGCAGCACCTTCTGGGTGAGCATGTTTGGGCCCTCCACAACGCTCTGTTCGTAACGCTGGGAAAATTACAGTTTGTGGTAATTGCGAGGCTTTCCGAACCAGTTCTCACGTGTCATTTGCAGACTGAGACCAACAGAGAGCCGCTGTGCGTCGATAGGCTGAGATCAATCATGGCTGTCGGGTTATTACGCGTCCTCCACAACGTCCCTCCGAGGGCTCGAGAAAGTCGCCCACTTGTGACTCTGTGGGGCCTTTGCTGTCGTAGGCATTCGCTCCTTATTTATGTGACTGATTTTGACCATTAGTTAACTCGTGGCAGCGTTTCTCTTGAGACCGGGACGCTAAAGATTGTTTTGGAAAGCTTCGGCTCGGGTCAGCAGCGAGCACGGAAGCTTGTTTACGGCGCTCACATTCCAGCCGCGGTGGCCGGGACCAAAACTGCCCAAGAAATCGCTGCGGCCAATAAAGGACTCTCTTGTGTTCTACCTTTTTATGAAGTATAGCGCAACCCGGGGTTCACATCAATATGCCGTGCCACCCATAAGTCATATATCCTGTAAAAACATTTTCTCCGCACATTACGCCCGCCGTCTTACTCTGCCCGCTCAGTATTGACGTTAAAGAGGTGTTATGTGGACGCTGCCTCGTGCAGCTGCTCAGCTGTCCGGAGTAAACTCAGACTTGTCCTTGGATCTCATTGTAAATATTGGATTTTTCAGCCCTGCTCATAAACCGCGGGCCTGCGCCGTAATAACCGAGCCCCCCTCCTCCGCGTCTGATCCAGGGTCGGATTCATATCCGGACTCCCGCTCCCTGGAGCTCAGCTACAGAGCGATGTTTGCACGCCCTTCAAGTCAAGTGGAACGTACACAACCAGTTCTGACATGTGGTCCAGTGAGCTGTTCCTGATTGGGTAGTTTACTGTAGAAGCAGATATGCATAGAACTGCCTGGGGTTTCATTAGGGGTGTTTATGGTAATTAAAGTAGAAATTCATCACTTATTTTCTTTGGCTTTGGCTGATATTTGTATTAACTTGGATCTTTAATGAACTCTGCAGACTCTGCTGTTATTCTTTGTGTTCGGCCAAATGTGTTAACCACCAAAACGCACCTTGCCTGAGTAATATATGCACCAGTTTAATTCTGCAGCTCGGTATTTTACTGTGAGCTGAAAGCCCGGGTATCACTCATGACAGCTCAGCTATGATCAGCCATAAAACCACCACAGTCACTAACCACAAACTGGAGCTGGTTTCCCTCTAAACTGGTTATAAGAACCCCAGCCAAAAAACACCACGTTCACACTTTATCTTCCCACTCATCTTTACTGGGAAATAAACAATAGTGCAACAACGACAGACTATAATTAAATTGTCATAGCAACGTGGCAATGAGCTGTTGAAGGCTCTGAAAAGAGGTGGAGGGTTTTGCTTGCTCATAGTTTTTGGATCTCCTCGCAGATCAGGGACTCCAAGATGAAATAGATGGAGGTTTTTCTGCTGCTGTCCTCTATTAGGAGTAAAGTTCTTGTGTTTGTGTTTATCTGTGTGTGTGTGTGGGGGGGGGGCATTTTGCTGATGCTGCACTGCTGTTGTGCCATCATCACCACTTCCTGGATCTGCAGAAACTTGATCCATTTATAAAAGCAAGACACTGTAGTGGATTAATACAGCTATTTCCATGTCAGTAGCGCATAACAGCATGAAGAGGAGTCTTTCTTTTTTGTTTAGGGTCAGCTGTCCCCCAGCTTCCTGTGTTAAATGCGCTTCACACCTCACAGCGCTGCACACCCATACAGCACCATGTGACTGCAAGCAGATGTGCTTTAAAGCCATTTTTTTTCTGAAAGCCTCTCACTCCTGAACAGAGTAAATAGATCACTCTACCAAAGTTTTCAGTTAAATCAGTTAGATGTGAAGACTATCCTTTGCTACCTAGTGCACCCTATCAGGACCCTTCATCTCTGCTGGTGTCACGTGCACCATGTGACCACAGGGCGCTAATAATAGGAAGCGAGTTTTAGAACTTTTTATAAGCTGAAGCAATTGTATGTTACACTTTTTGGGGGTGTGATAATACCAAGCATTGCTATCTGAAGGTGCTACATACAATAAACAGGAAAATAGTCCCGTTTTAGCCCGAGTCAGGTCTGTTTAGACAGCGGGGCCCACCAGACTAACGCTTCATCGTTGACACTTTAACCATATTGGTCTGACTCGCATGTTTCCACATCAGCCATTTTCAACTCATCGGGGGAAAGGCTGTTCGTTGGCATGTAATTTAGAACAAACATTAACGCCGATGGTGCAGGTATAAACTGAACAACATGCTAGAGATCTTATCTCTTAAAAACTGAAAGTCCGCCAGAGCAACAACATTTCAAAACCAAAATGTTGGAGGAAAAAAAAAAAAAACCAGAAAAGAAAGCTGATAGCTACAATGGCGGCGGTGTTCGTGTTTGGACTTGGCCCCGCGCTTCTAACCGTGGCTGTGTGGAGAGATGACAGACACTGGCTCTTTTTCCCTGTGCAGGTCCACGGAGACCTGGCCTCCCTGTTCAGCCACAGCTCTGTTCCACTTAGCTTTGTTGGCTCGGTGCTCTGTGGATGCTCGGGCTGCAAGAGAGCGTTGCCTGAGAGCGTGACTGGCATGCTAGCTACTAGCAGCCCTGGCTACATAAAGCCATATTGATGTGCTTCCAAGATGCTGCCAAAGCTAGCAGATGATGCCGACGCTGCCAAGGCAGTAGGTGGGGACAGATGCTACCTGTCCTCGCCTGCTGCCTGCAGCCAGATTGTTCCCAGTAACAAAGCTATAAACTTAATAGATCAGCATATTAGTTTTATAGCAACATTCATGCTGCAATTACAGGATGGGGTGTTGAGGTTCACCTGTAAAAAAGATGGGGAGAAAACCCTTATGAGAGCAGTCACTCTCTCAAACCTGCTCCCTGCTTTTGTCCCTGCTTATGAATATTTTATTATATTTATGTCTTGTATCACTATCCTGCATACTTGTGTGACCTTGGCAGACAGTTGGATCTGACGTGTTTTGCATCCTATTTGTGAGACTGCCTTTTGAATGCAGCCATGTTTCCAATATTAGAACAGAAATGCATTTGTAGTAGCTACTTGCTTCCTAATGCAGCTGCCCGTTGAGCTTCACTTTCTTTCAATCTTGCTCTGTAGAGTGCTGAGACTCATCATCAGTCGTCGTTCCTTCCAGCAGAGTTTCCTTCCTGGCTGCAGCAGCGCCGCATCACCCTCTTTTCTTCCCCCGGCTCCCTCCATTTCCTATTTTCACCCTTCATACGTGTGGAGTAAAACTCCCGCCGAGCAGAACTTTTAGAAAAGATCGAACTCTGTGAAATGTCAGAATTGCCCCCCTGACCCAGGCTTTGCTGTTCCTGTAGTTTGATTGGAATCGGAGTTCATTGTGGGCTCTCACTTAGATGGGGGGCCGTCGGAGCACTAGCAGATGCCATGGCAGCAAGGAGGGTGTTGATTGGTCATTAGAGAGGCCACACTCCTCTACTCACTTTCCTTGGAGGACTCCGGGGTCTCACACTCAGCTTGTCTCATGACCCTCCTGCATTTCACTTCAGTTTCAGCCTGGCGATCTGACTAAATGGGTTTCTTCACTCAGAGTCAGCTATCACACAGTATCTGTTTCTGCTGAAGCAAACAGAGGAAGTGTCTTAACTTCCTCGCTGCGGTATATTAATGACCACAATTGAAGAAACCCCCCTCCTACGATATGTGCAAATGCTTTTCCACCTAAGAGTAGTGAAGCGTGGCTATTTCAGACTTGTGCATGTTTTTAGAACACGGGGCCTTGAACTGGAACATAATCTCGCTCCACTATCAGCGATAGCACGCTGACACGTACCTGCAGACCCTGATCGTCCCTTTCAACCACATTTAGTTCAGAGTTCGTTTAGAAAAGCTCCTCTGTTTCCGACCCCCAGTTTCCAGAGTCCCCTGCAGCTTCAGTGTGAAGGCAGCTGAGGTCACCACTTCATTACCCCGCTGACCTCCATCCAGTAGCCCCTCTCGGTGCTCCACAATCATCTTCTCCTGCTGGCGCGTGGAGTCATTTGTACGTCCCTGCTTGCAGTCACTCAACCATTCAGCAGCTCCGAGGCAGCTTGCTGTTTACCGGCTCTGCTTCCAGGAGGGAAACTGTCAGATTCCAAGACGTTGCGAGCGGACGTGATGGAATTCAGCATCGACTGCTTTCAGCTCAGTGTCGGCTCACGTCAGAGGCTTCATGCTGCCTGTTGAGGAAGGAGATCCGTTGCTGTTAATGCTATCAAAACGGTTGGGTCTAATCAAGTGCTATGGTTTAATATAGCCTCCGGTCCCACTCTGTTCCCCTGCCCCAGGTGACTTCAGTCCAGACCAGCCACATAAGAATGTTTGCAGAAAAATGATAGTAAAACTTGATTCAGAAAACTTTGTTCATAATTGACCTGTTTAGAAACAACACGGAGCCTATTATCTCAGGCTGTCAGATTAATCAGAGTTATTTTGCAGCCTCGGCGCCTCTAGCTTCAGTGATCTCTGCTTCCTCTCTCACACATCATGTGTTTTACCCACACTTTTCTTCCCACATCAACCTTTTTGTTTATGCTCGCCGATCTGCATAACGAAAGTTTCTCACTTGCCTTTTCGGTTACAGCCGAAGAGCTAGACGGAGATGTCCTGTGAACCCACGTGGCCTTGGCTCACCTGCTTTGTGGACAAACGCACACATTCAGACAGCTGCGAGTAGACTTTAATCCCCAAAGACCTGGGCAGAATGGGGCTGGGTGATGGAGGAGAAGGTGGATATGCTGATGAGACTCCCCTAAAGTGTGAAGCGGTGCTGAAATCTCCAGATGCAACCTGTTTATTTGTGTGCGACGGAGAACAGGTGCACGTTGGGATGAGTCAAACATATATGAGCGTCGCGACTGTAAAAGCTGCAGAAGCCTCATCTGAATTCAGTCATGTTGCCAGTCTGGGAGAACAGGGAAAGACTTCTAGGCACAGACGCTCACGGGCTATTTTTAGACCTCCCCTTCCCCCGGCGGGAAAGTGGGGAAGAGTAGCGACCTGATCAATGATTCAAAACGAGATGATTTTGATGAATGCAGAAAAGGTTCCTCTCTTCACCTCCGCTTCTCTCCCAGAGCCTCGTCGTTGTTGTTGGCGGCGGCGGCGTGTGCGGTATGTGCACCTTGGCAGATTAATTTATCCCCCCGTGGCCACTTTTGATTCATGGTCCAGAGAACTGGGGGAGTTTTACCCAGTTGAAAACAAAAGCAAAGGCTAGGATATCGTCCAGCCCAATTTGAAAAACGGCGCTGGTGTCGTGATGGAAGCAGAGCTCTTTTTAGCTTCGATGGCTGCCAGTAAAAGGCCAGAAGTGTGTATGTCCAGCACAGATGGCACAAGCATGTACAACCAAAGACACACACGCAAGCCTGCACGGGCACAAACAAATATCGTGAGTCATACAACCATGATTGGCGGCTTCTTATGCGAGTAATACCGATGTGGCCTAGTTTATCCCACAAATGAGCAGGATTAGCGCAGCGCCGCTTACATGTGGCTTTGGTGACGTTAATCTCTTGTAGTCTGGTAAATTGGATTTTCTTTACCCAAAAAAAAAAAAGCTCTCCTCAAATATCCGTAGACTTTAGCGATTCTCTTGTGAAGCTATTTAACGATAGCTCCTGGCCATATTAAGCAAGACCCCTCTTTCTCTGAGGTTTTCCCACAGGAACCACTTTACCTGGGAATGCTTTTGGACTGAAAGAGTTTGAACATGCCTTGATTGGAAGTATACTGGGCATCTTGTCGATTTAATATGTGCAGCTTCTAGCAAATAAAAGCAGGCCTAATTCACTCTGCAGGGCAGGATGGAGGATCCTTCTTCAAGCTCTGCTCTTGGATGAACAGATAAGCAGATAATGGCTGAGGGTGTTTACATCGGGCGTGCGTGTGCTCCGGTCTCACGGAGCAGCTGACATGTAGACTGATGCAAAATGATCCAAAAGATGGATGACGAAAAGGCAGGAACGTGTTTTCCCCGGCAATTAAGGGAATCAGCCTAGTTATTGACATGGTACGAGTGCTGGTACCCTGACATGTAGACTGCTGTCCGTTAGACCCTAATTTTGTGGTCAGGGCCAAACCCAAGTCAAGCAGAACTAGTGGTGCGAGCCTGTCATCTCAGTTCCTATCCTCGCTGTTTACATGTCAACAGCTACGCCCCCAGGCTACGTCTCTCCACGCCCGTGTTGCCCGACGCCTCACAATTACAGTGAGGATGATGCCGTTTACGTGTGTGTCGTGGCCTTACTGGCCCTTAATTTGGGTTCTGGCCTATTTTTCGTGGAAATTTAGGTCAGTTTTGATGCCGCTGCGAGTGTCTGGGACCATTTATCATTGCAAATCATGTAGTTCATCCACAGTGTCTTTGTTTTCAACCCCCACCCCACCCCACCCCACCGGACACACACTGATGTGTTTCTCACCGTCGGATCCTTCTCGACCTCAACCATAACAGGGTTTTTAGTTTTCCAATCTTAACAGAACATCAGTGGACGTTGCTACTATCTCTGTGTAAATATGGGATAAAGACCAGACAACAGGAAGTGGCGCATGTGCTTATCTACTTCCATTTTCCACCACTGGCTGAGGGCAACTTCATCTGTCAATGTAACAATTAGTCATTGATGCTTTGTGATGGTGCAGTAATATTATCATTTTTCTGTTGAAGGTGAAAATTACCTCCTTATATTTAAATCATGGACATTTTCTGGTTTGTATATTCTCTGTCAGTTCTGCAGAGCAGTCGGGCCTCCACGTATTTTTCCCTTTTTTGGGTGGTTTAGGCAATATTTTACGCTTAAAAAGATGCGGGCGTGTTGTCACGCTTGTGGAAACTGTGCGTCTGGCTGTGCGACTGGCTGACTGAGAGCTGCCTGTCTGTCAGCCTTTGCATGTGAACTTCAAATCACAGCTCGGCAGCACCGAGCATGTAGCCGCCAAAGGCAAGGCTTTGCACTGTCATCAGCACCATGCAGCTGCCTCTGGGTGCTGTGCCATATGACATTAAGTGAGATCGATCCCCTCCTCACCTCAAGGAGCTGCTGTGCTACACAGAGCTTCATCTGATGCTGGAACCACCACCTCAAAGACGAGAGGGAGCTCTCCCTTAAGCATGTGTAACTGACTGACAATGACCCGACCCACGCTCTTCTCTAAATCAGAACTTTTACTTTCTGATGTGTTTTGTCAGACTCCTCGTACGGCTGCGTATGTCGCAGGACCACGGAGCGCGAGCAGAGGATTAACCTGTTTTCTTGTTGTGATTTTAAAATAGTAATTGGTTAATTTGAAAACAGACACAGGGTTGTTGTTTAAAGCTAACCTGTAACATACCCATGATGCATGTTATATTCATGCTTTTTATGCACATTAGCCATTTATCTGCTGTGTTTATATAGATGTTTCATGAATTAGGCAGATGGTTGGACCATATGGAAAGAAGAATGTGATTATGTGGAAAAAATAGCTGCTTTTTTTTGTTTTTTTTCTTGCTTTCAGCAAGCCAGACAGCAGCCAGCGATGGAATCATCACCATTCCTCATACTACCAAAATTCCGCTGTCAACCATCCCTTCCTCCCCATCTGTTTTGGAATAAATATCTGGGTCACATCTCAGATTTTAGGGCACGCTACCGCTTTACCTTGATTTTATCATTCCGCAGAAACTGCGGATCACAGCCGGTGCAGGATGTGCTGGAGAGTAGCCCGCCAAGGGAATAGTTGGCTTGTTTTTTCCCGTATAGTTTCGCAGGCTAGCATCCTCTCTAACTAACAGGCAGTGGCAGCATGTTGTGTGGAAAATGCAGTCATGCAGAGCTGGTGTTTGACATAATGTTGGACCAGTATGGAATCTGACTGGGAATATCAACGCTGATACGTGGTGATACACAGAGGCTGTCACAAAGGTTGCATCCATATGCTTTGCCACTCATTCGTGAAGCTGTGAAATTGGGTTGCATCCCAACTAGCCTGGAGACAGTATCGTTCTCTCCCTCTCTCTCCCTCTCCCGTCTCTCCCTTTCCCTCTAAAGCATTTTTCTGGAGAGGCAGAACAACTAATGTGGCATTAATAGGGTCACATCATCTCTGTGCAGCTCTCTTTCTTCCTCTTCCAGTGGTTGAGGCTGTTGTTTATTAGGATATTTTTTTTCTTTCCAGATGAAGCCGTAGAAAATGGTTCAGAAGTCTCCCAGGCCTGCTTCTCTCACGTGTGAAGCTGCCAGTTGATGTTTTTGGCTGGTGAAGCAGGCTTTACCTTAGAGGTTGTTCTTTTTCTAGCATTGAAATTAAAATATCTGCAAAATCGGATGATCCCTTCAAAATTAGAGTTTACAGTTTCAAATCTTACCAGCGTAGTTTCTATATTATTGGATGACTTTACTTGTATGTTTTCAGTTGGATTAAAAAATGCCCAACAATAGTTGCCAATTATGACCACAGCACTCAGCAGAAGAGTCCATGAAATCCTGGATGGAGTTCTTCTGTTCCGAGTGTTTGTGGTGAGTTGTCGCTCACCACCCTCACTTGTAACAACACGGTGTGACCAATCGATATTGGTAACCCTAAGAACCATATCATCGTGTGAGAAGTTTGTCTTTTCTGGGAACCTCTGCTCGCCAAATCGGCATGAAATGTAATGCTATTTGCAGTGTGCAGGACCGACTCAGTCGGCAGGATGAGGAAAAGCGTTCTAAACGTCCGTGAGTGTTTTTCTTCCTGCTGGCCTTTGAAAGACGGCAGTTAATCTTCTTACCCCTTTAATTGTGAGGGTAGGGGTTGGGCCTCCTCCCAGTCATAATAAGGCTACTGATCCAGAAGTAAAACGATGACCACTGCAGTTATTCCTTCCTTTAGGTTGTAACTCTCCCCCGCTCTTCTAAGCCACCCTTCTTCTCCTCCTCCTTCGTCTAAGTGTCCCTCAGAGGGAAGAAAGCTCCTTGTTCTGACAATAGACATTTTTTGCCATATGTTGGCTTGACATCTTCATCAGGTTCACAGCAGGTTACCTTAGTTAACTTTCACTCCACTGCCTGATGGGATTTTCTCCCTCTGTTTCTCCAGTGGCCCTAGCTCAAAGTCTAGACGGCCTCTGAGGAAGGGTCCTTCCAGCCCCGCATCCACAATGGCTGCATTGTGCATGCTTAGCGGCGGCAGTTTCCTCCCGTTACAGTGAACTAGCTAGCGCTAAAACAATGCTTTTGTCCGAGGGCATGCGAAGAGGCCTAATCCACTACATACTGTGAAATAAATCTCTCTTAAAGATGTGAGAATGAACAAGAGAAAAGAGTGAATGAAATCATTGCCAAGAAGGTTAGAGTGCAGCAGTTTAACCCCTGGCCAAGAAAGAGGGAGGAGAGGAGGCGAAGGGAGTGGGAGAGAGGAGGAACAAGGAGAGGCAGGCGCTGAATCCCTTCATCTCTGGAACACGGATGGAGGAGAGGGGCTGCCGGTGGCTTTCACAGCCTCTCTTCTCACCAGAGGAGCTGCTGTTCACCATATGGGATTTGGCCTTTTTAACAAACAGGCCCCCTATTCACTCACAACACACATTCACCAGTTCATGGAATAAGGTGAAAAAAGTGCATTTTTTATGCCTTTAGAATGCTGCATGGCCATGAGGGCTCCAAGTCTGCGTTTGATTCTCATAGTATAGAGAATTATAAACTAGACGCTTTCATCCAAATGTGTATTCACACTGGATTTAGGGTTAGGTCTTTTTTTTTTGTGTTGTGCTCGAATCTTGAAGCCAGAAACATGCATTCAGGGCAGTTGTTGGGCCGCTACGGCGATCTTATAGCGGCAGAAACGCGGGCCTCTGCACCGTGGGTGTATTTCATGTTCATCGTATGTATGTTCCAGTAGTTTGCAAAGCCTATTTTTGTCAGGCTTGATGTCTTTCAGTGTGAGTTAGCCAGGCTTTAAAAGTGTTTGGAGTTGAATAACTCGCCGTGCAACGTCGGGCCGGGGTTCTGACAAACTGCTGCATGAGCCAACTGCTCCTTCCAGCCAGCAACATTAGGAATGGCATCCTCTGCCAACAGCTTCTTTTTAGCCTACTTGGAAATCCCAAGAAACAAAGTATGTATGCCAAGAAGAGGAGCCCAGCATGTTTCTTTTTTTTTTTTAGCCCACTTGGAGCTGCCAGTAGATGTACTGTAGATGTAGGATGGGATAATTTAAAGGAAGGGAAGGCCTAATTCTCACTTGCCCAGTGCGTATGTTCCTGTGAACGTACCGCACAGCTAACCGGCATTTCTCCTTAATCCCATTGTGTTTAATGATCCACCTGAGGAGGTAGGAAGTGGTCTCAGCTGAGCAAGGCCAAGGTCTACCTCCCACTCTTCTAAATCCATCCCGTTCTCCCCCTCACCTCCTCCCACTCCTTCCCCGTTGCCCCGCTCTCAGCTCCCCAAACCCTTCACCTATTAACCCTTCTCTTCTCCCCTCCTCTGACTCTTAAAGAGAGGCATCTCAGGAATAGCCAGAACATTGATTTTTGACCATCTCCGTCTGGCTCCAGGATCTGTGTGGTGGCTCAGGGGCTTCCTGCGTGCTGCTCCCGCTGTGACTGTTTGAGAACAGCCACGCTCGAAGCCCTGCGAGATCAGCGGACATGCTACTGTACAGCAGAAATCCCCTCCCGTGTGTGTAAACACGCACATGCGTTGGCACTGTTTACACACAGCCAAACAGGGACGAGGGGCCACTCCTCCAGCTCCTCATCACACTTGTCCTCCTTCGCCTCCCGGGGTGTGAATGGAGAAATCTATCTCCAGATAGGTGATTTCAATTCAATTCTCACCCCCTGAATCTGTTTACACCCCGCCAGGGTGAAATGTGCTATAGGTGGGGCTTCCTTTGTCCTCAACCACAACCTCTTGTGTTGCTTTGAGCAGCTTTTTGTAGATTCGCTCAGTTCTCTGAAAGACAACGAGAACATCTCGAACAGTTGGGTGTAAAGCTGAGGCCTGGCGCTCCAGCAGGGCCTAGAGCCTTCGCACAGCATCCACGTTGACATTAAAGGTCAAAACAGGGCGGTTATTTTCTCAGCGTGTCTGTTTTCAACAGGATCTTCATATGGCCGCATTAACGATGACGATGTTAGCTGACTTCCTCGGAATGATCATATCTGACTCTTCAGAAAAATGTTGTCACTCGACCTCCGCCCCACCTAGACGCTGGGCTGTGCCCTTTCCTGACTTGCATATGGCGTTACTGTATCTCCTGGACGCTCCCAGGATCCGTAGTGGTCATATTTTATTGTAATTGACAGCTTCCATTGTCTGTTTCACACTCAAAATGTTTTATGACCTTTTGAGCCAAGCAGAAGCTTCATGAAGTGCACATTAAAACACACGTTCTGTGTTCTGAGAGTAAACGGGGACGGGGGGTTCTTTGTGCTGTGGCGTTCTAGTCGTTTGGTTGTTGGTGTGCGGACTTTTTTGCTCCTGAAATAATGAAAAATGCTGAAATGATTGACAATAATTTCATTTTTGGTTTGTGCATGTTGAACTTTTGTCTGTTTCTCTGCTTGTCTGATGAAAAGGGGGGAGGGGGGGTTGGGGGGGGATTAACCATTGCGGGATCTGTCACGGTGACATTTGTGTCCCCAGGCGGAGCAGCAGGGGTCCTGTTCACCTCTGTAACCTTCAACTCTCAGTCTTAACCCCCTTCGCGCACCCCCCCTCCCCTCCTTTGTGTCCACCATACACCCTGCATGTCCAGCAGGAGGGGGGGAGAATTAGAGAATGGGCTGCAGAAGTGAAGGAACAGAGGAAACGTGGCCACAAAAAGGAAGATGATAAAATATGAGTTATGTGTGGTTTGTTGATGAAGGTCTCGAGTCTCCATGGTTACAGGAGGTGTGTTTCTGTGTGTTATGTGTTTTAATGCCTCTTTACTAATGGCAGACAGAAGTGGGGATGTTTTTAAAGGCCCTCCATCAGTTTATGTCGGTTAATACACAACAGTATAGGAGCACCCAGAGGGAAGATCTTGACGTTTAGCTCAAACGTAGGCAAAAAGGAAGAACTGAGCTCCTTGAGCAGGTCAAAGGTCAAGGTTGCTGGGACTTCGTATCTGTTTAATCTTGCGTGAAAGCTGTGCTTCAGGAATGGGCAGAAGGAAGTTCAGATGGAATACTGGTTGGATTTTTCTAGTCAAAGGTTAGAGGTTAAAATCAGAATCCGTAAGACAGAACTGTGTTTCTGCAGATTATTAGGGAGCGGCAGCGTGCGAACGAGCAGCCGGACTCATCTCTTCGTTAGCATGACATGGGAAACATGGAAGGTCAAGGGTCAGCTTCATAACGACCCTCGGTTAGTGTTCAACAGCTCAGCCGAGGCAGTGAGATGCCATTAGAGAGATCTATTGTTTACATTGACTTGGATATCACTTTTCTCTGAGCTGTTTTGCATCTGCATCTATATTTGAAGCTCTGTTGTTGCCCAGAAACTTGCTGTTTTCATTGATCTTCCCCATCAAATGATTACGCACAGGCTTAGATTGCTGCAACAGTTGCCACCCTCTCAGCCTGAATGTCAGCCCCACAGTGTAAACTCTGAGCTCTGCTGGATCCTTTTTGGGGGGGGGGGGGGCATAGATTACGTGATAGTCGGTGGACTGTGGCTCCTGACAGCGATCAGTGGTAGATACAGGTATGGATCACACACGGCCGTCTTCCAGCCCGGCTCTGTTCGGGGGGATGTAGATGAGTCGTCATTGGCAGAGATTTCCTGTTCGGACCCGTCCTGCTCCTGCAGAGGTCACGGGGTGACCGTTGAGCTGTGAAAGCCTTGTTTACCACAGACCCCTCTGTTCCCTCTGCATTCTTCCAGTCACATGGTGTCTACGAGACGAGTTTGCGCGTCTGTCGTTTAGCTCGTAGGAAGTGTCCACCATGGCATAATTAAAGTGAAAGTGCTCAATGTTCTGTCCCTCTGCTTACCTCTGCAGCTCTTTATTTTACTGGTAATCACTTAAATTGGAATGTTAAAACCGCTCCCCCCAATTTTTCAAGACTCGTCTTCCTGTTGCTCTAAGAGCTTTTGGTTATTAGTTAGCTTATATTAGTGTCATTTGATTAAAATCAATCATGATATTGCTGTTTAAAACATCTCCTTTTCCACAATAGAATAATTAGCAACGAAAGATTAAGCATTAATATGTTGACTTCTTGTGAATTCACGTTTAGGAAGTGTATTATAAAAGATATCATCTTTACACTGCTACGATGGATTAGCATATTTACTGTACGTACAGCTTAGACACCCTCTTGTCTTTCACTGTGCATTTGTGTGTGTGTGTGTGTGTGTGTGTGTGTGTGAGCTTCTGAGGGTGTGTGCGGATGTGCACAGCCTTGCCGCAGCCACCCTTGCCCCCACCCCACTCATTAATATGTATGTGTTCTGAGGCAGCGAGCGAAGACGGTGTGTTTCTCACCCACTGATTAATGCTGTCTGTCAATTACCTCTAGATCCAACCGTGCTGTGGAGCTTCCCCCAGGACCACACAGACCAGGTTGGAACACACTCCTCTCTCTCTCTCTCTCTCTCTCTCTCTCGTTCAGCATTACAGCCAACCTCTTCCACTTCCTCTACTTCCTTTCCTCGCCCAGTGCCCTCACTCTCCCTGGTAATCTCCCCCAACTCCTATCACCACCTGCACAACCACCACCACCGCTCCCCTTGTGCTCTCTCCTCCTCCTCTGTCTCTCCTCCTCCTCCTCTCCCACCTCTCCCTGTCTCATTCGGCATCTCTTGCTGGTAATGAAAAGCAGTGAGCAGGTCTTCAATAACTGACGAATCAGTAATTATCATGGAGCCGTGACAGGAATGCACACCTCTGTTTTCCCCTCTGCCTCTCACTTCTTCTCTCATTGTGCACCTTATTGTTTCACATTTACGACATTACTGAGTTTTTTTTCCCTCTGAAAGCACTTTCTGCTGCTGTTTTGCACTGTTTATTGTCCCACATGTTCTTCCTCACGCAGTCAGTATTACAGAGTGACTGAACACTTGAGAATCCTTGAATAATTTCTTAGCTTTTGCACCTTTGGTTCCTTTTTTTTTAATAACTCACTTGTGCTTGTGCTAAAAGTCACAAAAGAACCTGCAACACTGGAGGAACTCCACATTTCTGAGAACTGTCATACCAAACATGTCTGCTTCCGGTCATGTTCACACCACAGGAAGGTTTTTGGGGGATTTCTTGTGCTCCTCTTAGGGCAGAATCCAAATAACAACAATGGGGAACTTCCAAGTGTACTTTGGTTGGTTGTATACATGCCGACACATTTACGTTGACCATCGGTAGCCACGTAGGAAGGTTAGCACCCTGATAAAGAAATTCAGTCCCATGCTGAGTTTATCCTATAGACAACAACAAATGCCTGGCTATTAAAGGAATGGCGCTTGGAGCCTGTAAAGATATCTGTAAAGATATCTGTAAATAAATCCCCAATCAGGCTGGGAATGTCAACGTTTTAGGAGCGCTCGCTGTAGCATGTTTCCCTTTGGAGAGGCACTTTTCTGAGGTACGCCTGTACTGGAGTTTTGTTGTCTCCATATTGCGCAACATAAACTTAGGTCCTGATCAGTGTTTTGTAGCTTTTTATTTCAAAATGCTTTTTGGACAAAATCTTCCATGACAATCCCTTAGATCCATAAATGTTAGCATGCTAATGTCCTATTTCACCATTGAGTGATTTCATGGCTTCTCCTAGCCAGAACCCCCCCCCAGGGTAGGTAATTCCAATGACTGTGTTGCTTCAGCTCCTTATTGTGAATTTTCCTAATGAGTATGATCACGTTTAAAAGCTAAAAATGGTGTTTCTGGGTGGAAAACTGTGACAACCAAGTTAACAATATTTGGGTGTCAATTTGGGACACGTCTAGATTCACTACTAATTAATGTAAATAAATCATAAATGGTGATGTATCTCAGTATTTTCTGCCCAAGCCTTCTCACCGTGGCTGTGTCTTCTTACCCACAATGCTCCGTGGTGCAATTAAATCTGAATAGCACAGTGATATTCTGTACTTTTGATCATCATTTCTATCAGCCACAATAAATGGTCACAGAGAAAAACGCTGCTTTAAGGTAGTCCAAAATGTTATCAGCTGTCTCGGGGGAAGAATGTGAACACCACTGCACATTAAAAGTCTTAATATCATAAATGTAGTGTTTCTTGAGTTAAAGGCTTTGCTCTTAACCCTTAGAAAAGTACACAACCTCAGCAGGGCGTCTTTGGTATCTCTCTCTGGCTTCACGTTCAAAGAACAGCAGTCAAGATCCAATCTTCTCTCTGTGTTGTGCACATCATGCTCACGATTTAGGTTACATCACCAGCTCGCTCCCGTAGAGATGATTTTTTTATTCCTTCTCTGAGCTGCCTGTGAGAGAGATTTTTGTACTGACAGAATAAAAACAAGATCTGCAATCTAACGATCAGTTCCTAAAGTATCCCCTTCACAGATCTGGTCTATGGGAAAAAGACTGAAAGATGTCAGAAGCACCCAGCAATGGACAGGGAGGGAAAATGGACATTCGTATTTAAAAAAAATAAATAAAAAAAGTTCAAAAGCTGGGAAACGACAGCGTGCATAAGCTAACTATCTCTCAACACAGCAGCAATGTTTAAACAGCATCTCCTGCCTCTCTGATCCACTTTGAGGAATAAACGTGTTCATAGAACGATGCTTCAGGCGATGTCTGCCTGCCCCACAAGAACCACGGTGTGCTCTCGGAGTAAGAGGGAGAAGACGAGGAATGAGAGGAGAGGTTAGAAATTACAGGCCCCCGAATGTGAGTGGGGGGAAATGCTTTTAAAGGAATTTAATAAATAAGTCAGCATTGTGTCGAACTTTCTTTCTGACTTTTTAGCCCTTCTACAACCTCATTTTTCTGTCATTCTGTGGCTGACCAGATCATTTATGAGGATAAGATGGCCTTTAAGATGGCGAGTTAGCTAGCTGTGTACAGAGGGATTGGCCCTTTCCCCCTCATACATAAAGGCTGTATTCACGGGCCTCATTACCAGGATTAGGGCTCCTTTCCTCCTTTGTGGGGCTCTTCTGTAGCCAGAGTCTCTGTTGCTTTCTGCAGCCCGGGCTGGCCAGCATATGGCAGCAGCCAACAGTCCACAGAGGGGCTCCGAGCTCAGAGCAAGGCCTCCTTTTGTTTAGGCCGTTATTGTTGCTCAGCGTAATGACATTTGTAGGCCGTAGGTTCGGGGTGGAGGGGTTAGCTTACCCCAGGGGAGAGAGAGGGGGAGACAGAAAGAGAGGGATGGAAGAGGGGGAGACGCAAAGACATGTAGACAGACAGGAGTGTGGATTATGGAAATATGAATTGATTTTTTTTCCCCTGCTCTCTGGTAGAATAGAAAGCTCAAAGGAGAACAGACTGCAGGCTGGCTGGCATGCCGCGTTGGTGTTGGGGAAATGTTAAGTGAATGGTGTTCGCTCCCTCGTTCTCCCCTTCTGCTCCCCTCGTCCTCCCCTCGGCCCAAGAGACTCTTGATGCCCTGGTCATCCGCAGATGCCACTTGGATAGAGAGTGAAAGCCTGAAGAGAGGGAGAAGGAACAAGAGAGGTGGCTAAAGCTGCATATCTGAATCACAAGAAGGGATTTTTCTTTTCTTTTCGGTTTTTTTTTTGGCAAATAAAACAGATGGAAAGCAGTTTTCCCTCAGATCTCATTCCAAAATTGCAGGGAAACACAAACACAGAAAACACTTCTGCCAGTAGATTCTGCTGACTTTTTAGAGAACAGAGGATTATAGGTTTAACACACGCAAAAGTAACCATTTCAATCTAGGACCCAGCAGCCTGGTTGCATTAAAATGATGTGAAATCACATTTGATCCATGATTTATTTTAATAGGGACTTATTTTGTGCCTAATATAGATGCGTCTGTCTGTCTTATCAGATTCTAACTTGGCTTTAGGCGGTCATGTCACCTTGAGAACAGCCAAGAATGGAAATACCTGAGGCAGAGTGACTGTAAGCTGGGAAAATCATGAACTTGTACCAGTTCCTTTACCTTCTGAGATTTCTGTTGGGGGTGCTGGGATGTCTATATTAAGTGGAGATATTGCTCATGCAGGTGGGAGTGTGGACCATCACTGGTCAAGCAGGTGCAGGAGTCTGATCCTGCTGGGATGCTTAACTTCCTGTTGGAAAGCAGGAGCATGTTCAGACCAAGCGTGTAGGGTGTGTAATATCAACGTGCTTGACAATATCATCTGTCTATAAAGTATTACAGCCAATTGCATGTGCAGCATCATCCATCTGTGCACAATGAAAAATGGATGCAAATACTGTAGATCGTTCATCTTAGGAAGGAGAGATGAAAGGAGCTCCCACTCTAATTTTAGCCTGTGTCTTCTGCTTAAATGTCTTCTTCATTTCTGTGTTTGTCCACATTCCTTCCTCAGGCTTTACTTACATGTCATGCACATGCATGCACTGACACGCAGACACAGACAAAACCTCAAACTCTTTGGCCTTTTCTCTACTTTTTGCATCTCCTTTAAGGTCATTATTTTAGCTAGCATTTATCCATTTATTTCTGTGACATTCACTTTAAATTATAACCTTTCATTTTTTAATTGAGTTTCTAAGCTTATTATTGCCCTGTTAGGTGTGATTTTAGCCTAATCCGTTTTGATTTTTGGCTCAGATGCAACTCAAAGGATCTATGAAACACTAATTTAGTTCATTTGCCACCTTAGCGCTCAGCCTCAGCTCAACCTGCTCCCTCGCTCTCAGATTTTAGTTTTCTATCAGCCAACGCGGCCGATTTCGGATATTTCAGCCAGAACGGTTTGAAACGCCAAACAAGGATTACTGAGAAGGGGAACTGGTAACTGCACAAGGGTGCCGGTGAGTCTATTTGCCAGAAGAGCAAACTTCACTTTCACTTCTGCGTCTGAAAGTGTGTGTCTGCACGAGTCCTCATTCTGGAAGTTGCCACAACTACTTTCTTCATGTTTTTGGACAGAAAACCTACCTGATTACATTTTTGTGAGTGTTGTTTTTGACACAACAGGGCTGTAATTCGGCTGGCTCTTCTGTCCTACTGGGCAGAAAATTGCTTTTGCCAAGGAAAGTGGGATCAGGTGAAAGTGTTGTCCCTGGAAGGACAGAAAACCTGGCTAAATGCCCCCCCCCAAAGGATTGGGTTTAATTCACGGAGTGACAGTGACATTATCTGTGCTGTTCCTTTAAAAATAACAACTATATATGAAAAAGTTCAAATTCAACTATATAGATTAGTGGATTAAAATGAGTTTAAGTAATGAATAGCAGGATTGTACCTTTAAACCTGATGGGATTCTGGTTGCACCAGTGTACTTTAATGCACATTAATCTGTTTTCATAGTGCACGTCTCTAAATTCATGGACTCATTTCAACAAGTCTTTTTCATTTATTTCTGACAGTTTCTTGGGTGTCAACTTTGAGCTAACGTCATTTTCTATTCACGTCGTCCTGTACGTCCATCTCTGCTCAGAGCTCGGTGTCAGCAGCCAAAAGGGAGGGAAAAGAAGAGGCGCAGGGGCCTCCCGAGGCTTCAGCTTCAGCCACTGAGCACTCTGACACCGTCCTCCATTAGGACTGGCAGCCCGACACGCTGAGATTGGTGGCCGCAGCCCCGGCCCAGGGCTAGTTTGGGGGAGCAGTGTGGCATGATGGATGGAGGTGAAGGAGACGAGTCGGGGGACAAGATGGGTGGATTCAGCCTTGAGGGAACTGAGTGTTGACCCTGAGGAGAGGAGGATGTTGTAGGTGAGGGTGGAGGAGTCAAGGTGGCTGCAGCCAGGTTCCCTGACCAGGGTCGAATAACCTTAGGGAAACGGTTTTGGGTGATGAGACCTGCTACAGCACAGAAAGAGCACAGTATACAAAGGTCATGGGAGAATGAAACGGTTCCAAAAGCTGCGGGTCATTTCGATAGGAGTCCTGTGACAGAGAGTACAAGAACTATTCAAAGGTCAGAGAGAATTAATGGTAATGAAAAGAGATTTGAAAACTTTTGTTTAGTTTTTAGCATCGACTGAGATGATGCTGTAGGAGCCCATCTCTTCCAAGGAAACCCACCCTTCAAAAAGATGGAAAACGGAAAAAAGGTCACTTTTGTGGAGCAGATTTCTGGTGCGGCTGAGTTTTGTGATGCTGTAACAATAAGTGGAAACTGTCATTCTGTTCTCCAGCTTTGAAACCCTTTCCTGTATTTCTATGTGTAAAGCAGCAGTTGTAGCAGGCTGAAGTGTGTGTGTGTGTGTGTGTGTGTGTGTGTGTGTGTGTGTGTGTGTGGGGGGGTCTCTGTGTGTGTGTGTGGTGTGTGTGTGTGTGTGTGTGTGTGGTGTGTGTGTGTGTGTGTGTGTTGTGTGTGTGTGTGTGTGTGTGTGTGTGTGTGTGTCACAAGCTCTTGCCTTTCCCCTTCAATGCATCCTGACAGCGGTGTCAAACACGGCCTCATATGATCAGTGCATGTCTTTGACTACGTGCGTGTGTATGTGTCTGGGTTGATAGTGTTTTTATTCTCCTTTCTTACCCTTTTCACCTCGGATCCCTCGGGTGTTCCAGGGTCTTGCCTAATGGACAGGCTCGGCCCGCTAAGCTAGCCTTTGGCTCGGGCACTGAGCCGGACGCCTAACTAGGGCCCTTTGTTGTTCATGGGTCCTGATTGCTCTGACCCCTGAGCTGGCTTCCTGGGAGAAGCTGGGTGGTGAAGAGGGAAGAAGCGATCTGGAGAAGTGTTTTTCCGCCCCGCTGCTCACATCTCTGGCACTGCCCAGGCGCTGAGGAGGAAGCAGTGGTGTTTTTGGCAGTGAGGTAAAGAGCTGTTGTTTTCCCAGGGTGGAGCGCTGCACTGCTGCAGATGCGTCCATGTTCTCATCATGCAAACACGGTTACAGCCAGGTTCCACCGTCAAATCTTCCAGAGCCACAGTGGCATCTGATTGGCGGCAAATCGCGCTACTGGAATATAACAGGCCTTCGTGATGTGTTTCTAGTCTTTCCTTTCACCCGCTTTCGCCATATTGCCAAACAAACTGGTATTTTTGTCCGTTATCTTCTGATCACAACCCGTACACCATTGACCCGTTGAAGATCGGATACTTTAACATCCCATTAGCGCCACTTACGAGGCACAATATGAATCCTCCATGAGCTAAACACAAAACTTTATGACCATATAACACAAAACCTTTTCACATAATTGTTTGTCCTCCAGTAAAGGAACAGAGAACCTTAGCCGCAACAGGGGCATTCTCATGTTCCACCTAGCTTAGTTTCACAGTGAAATCCTGGATGTTGGAGGTTGTCGGAGCTGCATCATGAGTTTAATGCTGCAGAACACATTTAAAATGTAAATGACGAGCGCTGCCAAACTCCCTCAGTATTTCTTTTCGGTACAGTCAAAGAGGAAGAGAGTGTATCCACATTTGGAAATGGGTTGTCCTTGTCAACTAGAAGAACTCGCAGCATCGGGTGCCAGATAAACGAACCCTGTGCTGCAGTTGCCAAAAGAGCGATCACAACGTACCGGGATGGGGCCTAATTATGATGCATTTTACTGTAACGGAGGAACTCAAAGATATAAATGACAGACACCAGCCAGAGATGGAAGCGTTGGCAGAACAAATGTGGTCGGTGTGCAGCTGAAGACTGAGGGAGGGAGAGGTGGAGGTGAAGGAGGATCCAGAGATGACCTGACCTCCGCTGCCACAGCCCAAGTACATCTGTCAATGGCCTGGCTGGAGCCAAATGTTTAAGAGCCAGCATTCTACTCCTAATCATCAGTGTATACATTCTCTCTCTATATATAATGTGTGTGTGTGCGCATGCGTGTGTGTGAGACGCCATGTGCTCGAGTCAGGCCCACATCAGGGTTCATAGAGTCGAGCTAAGCCCAGTGGGAGCTAAAAGCTTAAAGAAGGAAATCCCCGCTGGCTGGTACGCACACAAACATGCACGCACGCACGGACACACACACACACACACACACACACCGAACCCCAACCTCCACCCCTCCCTCTCTCCCTCTCCTCCTGGCACGTCATTAATGAAGCCCATGCTTGTATGTTTGGGGCATATGCAGCTCTCTTGGCCCAGCACTACAAGCCATTGTGTGTATGTGTTGGGGAGTGAGACATCTCCCCCTATCACGTTCTAATGTATTCAGGAGAATATCTCTGCAGAGGCATAATACTGCCGCTCTCCCCCGTCTGAGCCCATCTGTGATACAGGGAGAGGACATCAGCGCGACAGATTATTAGCAGCGGAATAATTCACACTGTTATTGTCGATGCCACATACTTATTCTCCAGACATTATGCCCCGCCCTCACCTCGTAACATAAATGTGTCCATTGTCGGGGAAATTGGAACAAAATGAGCGCAGTAGAGAGGGATCTCGTTATAATGGAGGTGACTCATTAACTTCCGTTAGAAGAGAAGTGGATTTGAGGAGGGTGTTATCCTCCTTGTTAAAGGTCCAATGCGTAAGTTTTTAATAATCAGTTGTCAGAAATTGAATGAAATATTCATGGTCATGCTTTTTTGGGGGAATAATAACCTTCATGTGCAATTTGCTGTCCATTTTGACGGCTGCTATAACTTCTCTACAATTAAGAGTATGGTGTAATCTCACAATTAGATGGTAATATAGAATACATGCTGCCCTTTAATGCGCAGCAATGGAAGTAGAACATCATTTAAACAATTGTGTCTACCCTTGTCACACAAACAAGGAAACCCCAGAGAGCATTTCAGTCTTTTCTTCATTTAAGGTGTTGCAGGTCAGGGAATAAATGTGCTGTTAGGGCTGCCGGGAGAGTCGCTCCCAAACCTTCATTCCGTCCTCGGCTTTGGCATTTGTGAGGCCCTTAAGGATCCAGAAGTGCAGATTGGAAAATGACAAATATTTCTTCCTGCAAGTTTTCCTCCATGCAATAAAGGTTTCACATACACATGACGCTAAGGGTGCCCACACCTGCCAGGTGTTGTCAAGTGCTCGAAGAGGACATTCGATCAATCTGCCACCCCTGACACCTCCAGGAGAAAACGGTAATGTTGTTAACCAAAATAGCCTCTCTTCAAGCAGACAGTCTTCGGTGAAATGGTCACTGGGAGCAGAAACGAGCAGGATTAAAAATATCCAGGAAGACACACACACACACACACACACACACACACACACACGCACACACACACACACACACACACACACAAACGCACAGCTCCTATCAGCCTGGGCAAAGTGAGCAAAAATGTGAAAATGTAACGCCCCCATGTCAATTTAAAAGTGCACCTCGCCGGCTTATGTGCCCCTCTCCCTCTCTCCATCACCCTCCTCTGCACCTTCCCCCCTCTCAAGCAGCTCTGTTGCTTTGGTCCAGCTTTGAAGGCCGTTCTTATTACTGGCACAGAGCGCAGGTCAGAATGGCAAGCCGACAGCATACTATTAAAGCCTAATGAAAGAAATCTCTGCAGGGTCTGTGGTCTGCAGCGGCCAGAGGAGTCTGTGCCTCTGCCCATTGTTCCGCTCCTGTCTTCACTATTCTGCAGCTTTTCCCCCCCTAAAGACCAGTGTCTCCATCACCATCTTTAAATGGCCCATGACTTGTCCTCCATCACCACTTTTGTTTCTCTCCTGCTTTTTCTTACTTTTTTCTGCCTGTGTTTTCATTTATATGATCCTAGAAGTTGCTGAAGTGTTGATAATAATTACTGCCAGGACTGAATATCAGATACAGATTAAAATGATATGAAGCGCTTTCACGTGACTCAACATGTAATTCCTGAGGTCATTGGTGCGGTCTCAGTCCACAGGGCTTTAAATATTCTTAAGTTTAGCATATAATGAGAGCACACATTACCCAAAAATATGCAATGAACTGTATTTAACTCATATTAATATTTTTTTTAGAAATGATGGAGTCCCTCCTTCGAAATGAAGTATTTTACCACCCAGCGCCATAAAAATGTCCTTGTTCTGAACATGTCCGTTCAGGTCAAAATTCCAGGTCACATCAGCTCCCTGCTCGGCTCACACTGTTTAATGGCTGCCTCAGTTTGCCATTTTGTGCTCAGACTATAAGAACCCATTCTGAAACCCCAGCAGCTACTAGGCCGGCATTTATACCCTTTGTATTTCTGTCATTGGAGGGTGGTCGTTATTGATGTTGCCATTAAATGTGTTGGATTAATTTGCTGTTTTCTTAAATATGACAGCAGATTAATTTCTTAGTCCCATTGATTTGTTGGTTCTGTAGGAGGCTTAGAAATAAACCCTGTTTATCACGTGATAAGAAGACTGTAAAGTCTTTCCTCTGTGCTGAGATCTCTGAGTTTCTCTCCCAGTCTCTGCTTCTCTCTCATTACTGTATCTGTTCCCTACCGTACCGGTATCGGCTGCAGTTGGAACAGGAAGTTCTCTCAGAAGTTAGTTGTTTATTGTATATTAGGTCAAAGTTATTGCTCTCCGTTGCCCGTCAGAATCGAGCAAGAAGTATTTGTATTTTATTAGTTTAGGAAGGAAATTTTAATCCACCAGTTCAAGCAATCAAGGTTTCATACCGTCATACATTTTTAGCTTGAATTATTTATTTTTTCCCCCTGTCTCTTAAACCAAGCCTCAGCTGTCCTTGTGCCTTTACACGTTGCAAATGAATGCATATCCATGCAAATTCTTAAAAAAGAAAGACTGAGAATTTGAATATTTTGCTTAAAGCTGCACCCAGGTCGACCCTGCCATTCGGCATTTGAAAGCAATGTGTCTGTTTGAATACTGAGGATCTCTCTTTGTCATGTTCGCCAGAGGGGCTGGGTGAGCGAACCAGCACCGGCAGGATGGGCAGAGATCGGCTGGGTAGCTGCACACAGACACACTAATTGGGAAAAGGGGGGCCAAGGGGTTTGGGTAAGGGTGAGGAAAAGGTGGGGTATGCAGGAAGGGGGGAATCCAAGATGACGACAGGGGGTTTAGGAGGGAGGTGAAAGAGGACAGAGAGTGGGGGATAGAGGGAAGGAGAGAGGGAAGCAAAGGAGGAGAGGAGGTGAGGAAGAGGGCAGGAGAATGTGCAGGAAGAAGAGGTGAGGGAAGGGTGAGTGGAGACGCTGTTTCCCCGCTCTGATGTGTCCGTGGCCCTGCTGACGGTGTCATTATGCCGGACAGCCAGCGTCCCCGCCGGCTGCTAACTGCCGTACCTTTAAAACTTCATTATCCCGCATGTTATATGGAAAACAGCACCTCGGAGTCTTCAAGCGCATTTTTCATTCCAGTGGAGGAGGGGTCAGTGTGGAAAAGTTGACATTTTGAGCAAGTAATCTTGTACCGTTGTTACATTGGAGCAGGATAATGATCAGTTCTGACTGATTAATTACAAGACTGAGAGAAATGACTGACAAGCTCGCTGTTATCTCGTCTCCTTCTCTTCTGCGTGCCGGTTTGCGTGGGTTTTAGATAACGTCAGGGTTAACTGGGCGATATGAAGTTGACTCGCTACTTTTTTCAGTGCGCATTTAGGATTTCTGCAAGTCGATAACGCCTCGGAACAGAGCTGCTGCCCAATCAGTGCAGTGGAAAATGCTCCGTGATCCTGGAACCCTGCTGTGCAGATCACAGATGTTCTCTGGTGGAAGGAACCCCGCTTTTGTTAGCTCCAAACACAAGGGATCCAATGTATTTTTAGATGCACACACGCACACACACACACACACCACACACACACACACACACACACACACACACACACACCACACACACACACACCACACACACACACACACACACACACACGATCCGGCATTGATATTATTAAATGGACAGCCGCTTTGTCTTTGGATGCCAGTTTCAGGTGTTTAGCCATGAATCTTTGTAGTTGTCTGACATTAGACTGTAGTTTACTCAGATGACGTGTCACAGTTGGGAACGTTCATATGATGCACCAAACTTCGCTTTGATGCGAATGCACTCCCTCACGCTACCATTAATCACGCTCTGCATCGTTTATCAATGTATGACCCCCCCGGAGAGCGCGCCGATTGGAAGTGATGGACGAGACAGATTGTGGAAACATAGCGGAGTTCCGCCTGCTTCCGAGTTCAGGCCTCTGGAGATTTATCCTTGGTTTATTTATCACCAGCAGTTAGAACTTTATTTAATGATCCCATTGTAGCCTCCTCTTCCGTCTAGACTTGATTTCCATTTTGAATCAATGTTGAATTGTTTTATAGGCTTCTAGAAAAAAAAAAACAGGCTTCATTTATTTGACCTCCATGTTGAAACATCTTATATCAGGTAAAACATCTGCACTGTGTTGAATTATGTCATATTTCTACGCACGCAACACCAGCCGCAGAAAAGATGACCTCAACAAGCAATAACTCATTAAAAAACAAAACAAAAACTTAATAGACATGCAACACAACTCTATCGGCCTTTTCCTAAGCCTGGTTCTTATGCCACCGGTGGTGCATTTACAAATCTGTCCGCCACCAGCCTCCGTTCCTTCTAAAACTACAGCCTGTATGGAGGGCTCTGGGGGCCACACTGCACTGAACTGGGCTGAGTTCCACTGGGTAGCCGGCTAGATTGATCTGGCTGCAGTTGCCAGGGGAATATAAAGCAGGGCAGGGGCTTAAAGTCTGAGTCCCCCCCCCAGGGAGGAGTCCTCGCTGCGTGGGGAGAGGGGCATGAACTGAGCTGCTTCTCTCTCTCTCTCTCTCTCTCGCCCGCTCGCTCGCCTTCTTCCATTTTTTTCTTTCGCCCATCCATCCAACACCGTTTCCATCTCCCTATCCTATGACTTTTCCTCTTGTCAGTCTGCGTGCACGTCATTATTTCTCTTTTCCAGTATTTTTCTCCACATGGTTTCCAGCGTTCCCTTCTGCTTCCATCTCTGTGCTGTCCTCGCATCCGTCTGCAAGCATATGGGAACGTGAAGATCGCTCCTGATATTCGCACCCGGAGAAATGCTGGGGCTCTCGCCGAGTTTAGAATTTAATCTCTTCAGAAAACTTTTTAAACTTGTTAATAACATTGTGCCATATTAGTTTGATCTCCTGGGTGTTTCCTTTTTTATATGATGGCTGTAGCCATGAGGGGGGGCGTGCTTATAGAAACGCTTCTCCCAGTACGGGAAAATTAACCCCCCATAAGTGCTTTAAAGACGCTTGGGTTAGAGCAGACATAAAAGTGAAGCTCAGGACTATTTTTAATAGAAGAAAAACAAAATAGTGGCCCTGTGCAGCCGCGTGTGTTGCTCTTCCCAGCTGCACCGTGCTGCTCTGCTGGGGAAGGTGCAGAGCTGCACGCCGCTGCTGCGCTGCTGCGGGACACTGATAGCAGGATCGGCCGCTGGGGAAACCCAGAGCATTCTGTCTCGCTGACTGATACTCCTGTCTCCACTCATGATAAACAGAAAGCGCACACACACACACACACACACACACACACACACACACACACACGTACCACTCTCTGCCAGGCCCAGCCCCCCGATGCCTTCACAAAGCTGCAAATATATTAGCTACTGCGTCTTCTTTTGTCTTGGGAAATATGGTGAGCTGTGAGTGTGTGGGTGTGTGGTGATGGGGGCTCACTGTACTAATACTGTGATAGACCCCCCCCCACATACATGCACCATTTTCTCTTTATACCTCGCTATAGTGTAAGGCCCCCTCATGGTGGGAGAGAGAGAGCTGGCAATGCTAAGATGATTTCTTATCAGGTAATATGTTAAAAAAAAAAAGGAAACCAGCCTGATGTAAGAGGAAACGAAAGACTGAGTCTCAGTATTATTAGAAAATTCAAGAAATGAGAAGTCTCTGGAGCTCACTTGTGTAGATTCATCCAAATTGCCTGTCCACATAGATACTTTACGTACAGTATTTATGTCATACAGCATGAAGCCCTCTCCCACCCTCAGGTTTATATTATCAGTGTTTGTAGACACTTTAAATACGTCTAGGCTTATATGCATTAACCACATGGTCGTGTGTTATCCCACCCACCCGCCCCACTCTTAAATCGCAGTGTCTATGAATTAGTTGGTCGTTTACCATTAACAGGCGTTTTCAATTAAATATATGGCACATTGTGGATTCCTGGCTCCTTAATTACCACTTTACTGAATGGTCTGTTCTTTGACAATGGAGATTTGGGCTAAAATAGGAATACATGTGCAGACATATTTACGTTGTGGTTATGTTGCCTGTGAGGTCACGATACCTGAGGTATGGACCGTGAGTGGATGCACATATATAAATCATATCTGACGTGTTTGTGACACATTATATACACATACAGACACATCACTTCCCACAGGTCCTGCATCAGATTAGAGTCTCCACAGCCCCCCCAAACTGTCACTCAAACGCGAGACAACTGATGTGGGCGGGGCTGTGACAACACTCGAATCTGGCAAGTCAAATGTTTTTATTTGTAGGAAATGCGAGGATCTGTGTGTGTGTGTGTTTGGGTTTGTGTGCCATATGCAGTGTGCAGGGGAGGGCTCTCTGGAACATATTGGTGTGCGTACATGGTGGTTAATAATAGTAGCAAACGCATACAGAGATGGCAGCTCTGATGTGCGTGACAGTTTTAAAGCCACACACCAAGATGCGTTCATGCACACACACACACACACACACACACACACATACACACACACAGACAGACTGAGACCTGCTCTGTCACTGAGCCCTCCATCTTTGTTGAGTTCTCAATTTTATCACAGACCCTCATACGTTAAAAACAACCCCTTCCCGCCCGCCCCCGCACCCCCCTGCCCCTCTGCCATCTCATGCGCTCTGTATGTGTGAGCGTGTATACACACAATCATATAGAAGAGTCAAACTCAGTCACCCACCCACAGACACACAAACAAATACAAATGTACATGCTTAACCACCCTCTCACATTGAATGCACAAAGTCCTTGAAGCATTCAGGCACGCACACACATCATGCACTCAAATGCATAAACACACACATAGACACACACACATCCCCCTCCCTCTGTCATAGCTCATTGTTGCTGTTGCTTGCTTGTCTGTAGGATGAATGTGCCGTGCAGGGTGGCAGCTTTAAGTTTTGATATTGGAGCAGGGGAGGGGGGGGGGCGTCACTGTCTGCTCCCCGCAGCGGGGTCTCACCAGCAGTAGGCGGTATCAACACCCAACCTGTCGTCTGGATCAGTCTCTCCGGGGAGGGGGGGCACAGAGAGAATGAGAAGAAGAGGGAGAAAGAGTCCAACCCCAGTTTGGACAGCTCCAATCAGGAAGAGGAGACAGACCTTGGGCTCAGTGGCTGAGCTTGGCATGCCGACCAAGGGGAAGAAAGGGAGCAGAACAGACAGACACCCAGGATTAGTCTGTGAGGTTGGCAGAACCTGGCTACAGCTGAGAGGGAGCGGGCTGAAAGGTAGTCGGCAGAAGCGGCGTGGAGCCTGCTGCAGCCTGGGCCAGGTTAGCGTGGAGACACGGCGGACCTGGTGTTTTGTGTTTTTGTGGCTGGTCTGGAGCGGCTCACCCATATGGTGCTCTGCTCTGTTCCTGCTCTCTGTCTAAATCCATATGCTGCTGGTGGAAAGGTGCCCCTCTCCCCCCTCCTATTCCCACCTTGCTTCAAGCGCACGCACCCTCCCCACACTCTCCCAACTCACAGGGGAGGTGTTGGGAGGTAAAGCCCCGAAGGCTTGTACCTCCCTCCTACCTCTTAACCCCTCAGAGCTGCTTAGCCCATTGTCACTACAATCTGCCACCACAGCCTTGGTGCTGTGTCCCAGCTCCCCCCCCCCCCCCCAATCTTTTCATCTCCCTTTGGCACCCAATAATCGATGAACTTATTAACTGCTAATTATTCAAGCTGGGGATCGAGGATCTGTCCCCATTCTCAAGAAGAAGGAACCTTTTCTCTCTGCTCTGCCAAATGAAGTGCTTTGCATTGCCCATTCATTTGGATTAAGTGCATTTAGGCTGCTCTGTTTAGGATGTGAAGATGGTGTCAGATTGCTATCAGTAGCTTTTATCCTCATTACATTAATCCTCATTTTGTTCAGCCTGATATCACCCACTCAGGGTAGGCCCAGGAGATGTATTTTTCATATTGAAATACAAAGCACTTGTTTGTTTTCTCTGTGATGTGCGTTCTCAAAAATGATGCATGTGTCTCTCTCTGTTCTGGTTTCTCAGGAGGTCCTTCAGATGATACCAAAGTTCTGCTTTCCCTTTGACGTGGAAAGGTACAATTCCTCTCCGCTCGCCTGTGTGTTTTTTTTCTACGTGCACCTCACTTTCACCTTCTTCACATGCACCCACTTGGCTTCTCTTCCACCTACATAAGCATTTGGAAAAAAGGAAATGAAATCATGCACATTTTTGTGCATTGTTCTGGTAAAATTAGACACAGTCTACTAGTACCTGCCAGAGTGCAATGACGATTTCACTTAATTGTCGGGTGTAATCACTCATTGCCCTTTGATTTAATCCAGCATAATGTGAATATTATCCTATGGTACTACTATTGAAAGAATATCCCAAATTATTGAAATGAATACAGTCACCTTAATTCTTTCAGTGATGATGTCATCATTGATGTGCCTGCAGCATGCAGTTGCATGATGAAGATGCACATATGGACCTTGATTTGTGTTCCAGCCCTTAACCAAAAACAAAGCACTTGGAGGGCACAGACCTCTACCGAGCAGGCCATTTCCCCACACACACATTGTGTGTGTGTGTGTGTGTGTGTGTGCGTGTGTATGTATATTTATATTTAAAAAATAGACAAGGTTGCATAACAGGGTAGGTTGCTTTCGGTTGCCCCTTGGCTTTGATCATTTGATGCTTAACAGTCAAAGGCCCTTCGGAGCCCAGAACATCACCACAATTTAATCATCTCTTCCCTGGTCCATGATCCTGAAAATGTCATTAAAATACCTTCATCACTTTTGAGTTACTTTGCTCACAAACAAACAAGGGCCGTCGCGTTACCGCCTCCCTTTAAGCAGGTAATTGCAGTTGGTTCTGATTAATCCCACAGCGCTGAATTATAGAGGAATACTACTTAAAATACTTCACATGTCAGTAAAGTTACTCTGTCAAAGGTGGAAACGGTGAGAAGGGGGACGAGCTTTCACTGAAGTTAAGCTGCTGCCATCTAGTGGCGCAGGGGCGCACAGCTCTGCTCTGGAGGTTATCTCCTGGTTAAAGAGCTTTTTGCAGTCTTTCCTGCAGCAGGAGGAACAAAAATGTGACCTTAGATTCGGACATGGACCGGAATGTTAACTCCTGGGAACTTTTTCTAAAAAAAAAGGGTTTATTTCTGACACAGCAGGCACACTTTTCTTAAATTTATGATAGTTTGTACAATCGCTGCAGCCATAGATTCTCTTGGTTTTGGCCTTTTTTGAGCCTGTGTGTTGTTGTTTTTTTTTGCTTCCAGGGTTTCGCACAATCAGGTGGGGCAGAATTTCACCTTTGTGCTGACGGACATCGACAGCAAACAGAGGTTTGGTTTCTGTCGACTCACGCAAGGCTGCCGGGTCTGCATATGTCTGCTGAGGTAACACACCGGTCACCAAATCGGCTCACGATTTTATAAACCAATATTGAAAAATCTGTTGTCTCATTTGTTCTGCTTTCAAAATGACACCTTCATTCTCCTGCATTTTGTAATGTCTGATGCTGTGCAGCTGTTAAAACAGTACCAAAAAGAATTAGAATTTATGCACAGCTCGTATATAAATATATAAACTTCAGCCTTAAATGTTTTCTTTGCGTAGGAAAATCGTCAGTGGTTCAAACACCGCTGTCTTTATTTCCCTGTTCAAATAAGAGAACTCGGTCTGTGATGCTCTTTAAGGGAAATTATCTACTGATACGCCCCAGAACTTTTTTGTTTTAGTATCTGCATTATTTTAATTTTTTTTATTAAGAGTGAATCCACTGTTTTGAAGCCGTAGCGTCGTTTCTGCTTGTTCTTGGTTATACTCAGCTGCAGAACGCATTGATATTCTTATCTGCCCACACAAATGCGGTTGGAGATGCGTCTGTAATTGCTCAAAAGTTTAGCAGGTTTTGATATTCCATGGCTATATTTATCCTATATTTCATAAATAATCACAGACAGCAAACCCTGTAAATTAGAGTTTTCTTCACATAATCACTCCCCAACAAAGGCTATTATATTTTAATTCCCGTGTAATTGCATGTTGATGCCGTGTTTTTAAGGGTGTAATTACCTTACAATTACATAGAAGCAGCGCTGCGCGTTAATCTCAGCGGGCACGTTCACACACTTAAGAATAAACTGGGAAATGTACAAAATAAATCCATTTTTAATTCATGTTTAGCCAACAAGAGACTGGAAAAGGAGCACAAAGCCTTCTCTCCATCTACTTGTGTGCGTGTGCATACACATGTCTGTGTGTGTGTGTGTGTGTGTGTGTGTGTGTGTGTGTGTGTGTGTGCGTGTGTGTGTTGGGCTGTTGATGGACAGTCATGGGTTTGTCGCTGCCCTGATGAGCTACTGTGAGGAACACTGTCCCTCCTCCCTATACCACCCACCCTTCCCGGCCTGCTCCTGCGGCCTTTGTTTTCCCTCTCTCTCTCTCTCTCTCTCTCCATCCCTCTCTCTCTCCCTCTATCCCTCCCTCTCTCTCTCTCCCTCTCTCTCCTCGTTATTCAGCTACTGCCACTGTGCGACAGCAAAGACGCTTGGTCCATAATTATGCATGAAGCTTCACTGCCAATTAGCAGAGGTTCCCCTGTCCCTCTTGCTGAGTTAGACATGCTAATTCATTTGACATATGATGTATAAAATTCATTATGCATTCTGAGTAGTTTGCATGGCTTGCTTCATTTATAATAAAATAATGTATAGAAAGTATTTTTTTTCTGTCAATTTGAAATTGTTTGTGTGGTCCACTTTTTTTTTGTTTTTGTCCTGATCTTTCTCCTCCTCTTATCTCCAGCAGCCCCACTGTGGTGGGAGAAGATAAATAAAAACATTCTAAAGCCTGAAAACATTTTAAATAATCTCACAGAAGAAACTTGAGAAATGTGGAAATGAAATGAAACTTCCTGCTTAATTCACTCTGTGAAATGTTGCCTTTGTTCATCATTTTTAAAGGATTTTTTCGCTAGTTATTTTCAGTTATTGAAAATATTTAGGCGTACGGATATTATCCTTAAATATTTACGGTAATGGTCAAAAGGGCCCAAGGTGCAACCTTAATTTCTGCTTTTTAATTAATAGCCATTAAAATTTGCGCTCCCGATAGTCGCAGTACTGGGGTCGTAAAATTGTCACCTCCTCTTACGGGAGGAAGTGTTTTAATGAGCGGGACAGTTTTATGTGGACGGACATTTCTGCAGTTAAAGCCGCGGCTGAAAGCTGCTCCTTCAGGCGAAACCTCAAGGAAAAAAAGAGAGAAAAGGGAGAGCACAACTTGGATTCACGCTCTCATTACGCCTGTTTTTGTTGGAGTTTCGGTTAAACATGTGAGCAGATCAAAAACAGGCTGTAGCTCCAGGATTTAAGCATTTTAGGCCGTGTGTTGCTCCAGTTGCTGGTCATTTAGTGGGTTACTGGGCGGCATATTTTACCCCCTGTATTTGCGCCAAAGTGTAGGAAGAGTTACAGTTAATGGTGCCTGTGCAAAACATGCACCCAGCAGTTGTTTAGAGCCCCTAAAAGTGCTCAGAAGTATATTTTATTGAAGTGTACATGGATTTTTCTTTTCAGAAAGGCATAATTAGAAGTTCCAGAGGCATTTTCCAAGCCTCTGCTCAGTCGGGCCCTTCCAGTCTGTTAGGTGGTCCAACTATGGGAAGGAGTGCAGGACGGGCTGCGAGTGGGCCGCAGATTAACCGGCTCACCCCCCGAGTGCGTGGCACTTTAAGCAGACGTGTGTTTGAAGCAGCAAGAGAGATTGCAAGGCCCCCACACAGCGAGCGCTCCGGTGATGGATGCCTTTCTCTCTATCAGCGGATTTGCAAAGCACAAACAGATCTGAGCAATGAACTGTGATGAGTAGGAGTATCTCTGAGCCTTCCAAACTTTAACTTTGCTTCGATGGGGGTTGCAGGGGAAGGCTTTGTTGAGCAGAGCCACATATCTGTAAGTTATGTTCATTTTATTACATTTGAGCCCCTGTCAGAATATTGATCAAGAGGATTTATGAGACCTGCGTGCTGAGGTGTAACGGTCAGATTCTAGTCCAAAACTATAAAGGAGGAGGGAATAAAGGAGGAGGGAACACAACAGCTTTGTTCTTTCCTTTCATCTTTTCATCACGCTAACAACCTGGTGTAATGGGCATGCAGATATTTGCCGTCTGACGTGGCAGAAATAGGTCTTTAGGTCGATATCTGGCCAGCATGTAAATGAACGCACGCGTGTTTGAGTGATTCTCTCCCGCGAGTCTGACCTGATTGCGGTAAAAATCTTCGCGCATACGTCAAAATACTGGCACGTTAAGAGGCTGATTGTTTCAGACTAATGGTCACTCAGCCTCCCTGATTGGTGCGCTTGGCTGCACTCCTCCGGGAGGCCGGCCTGTCATTGGCCCCTTGCGGATTTAGCGATATGAAAATTTGCATTAGGTTCCCTTTATTGTTTTCTTGTTGTCTGTTAATTCCAGTCTGCAGAGCAGCCAGTGACCCATGGCCTGGAAACTCGGGCTCCAGCCAATCACCTGACTCCCCCACCTCCTCCATCAAAAATTCACTTTTATTTATGCAGAAAGAAATGCAGATCCCCCCCCCCTCCCCCCTCCTGATTTCTAATCAGGAAGAAAACTTGTCTTATTGACTTTAATTTCACAATGTGCGCCACTTTGATTTTCGGTGTGCAAACACGGATCTGCCAGCCATTGATTGGCCCGTGCGGCTACTAATTTATTTTTCAACTCGGAGGATCTTTGCAACTTAATGAGGCATTAGCGGGATTTTCTGTTTATTTCATTACAAATGCTAAGAAATGCTTATCTGGAATCATTATTCATGCACAAGTCAAAACTGCTTGTAAAACGAAATAAAAAAATCAATACCTTGTTAGGACGCTATGTTTTTATTATGCATTGCATAATATTAAATTAAGCGAGTCCTTGCTTCCAGCTTTTAATGCCAAAAGAAAGTGTTGGCCATCTTCCACCATGAAAGCAAGTCGCCTTGGCCAAGAAAATGTCAACTTTGTAAAGAAAGCCATGTCGCAGATGCTATTAGCTTATGGTGGGTGTACGTACTGATTAGCCTTAACACAAACACTGTGGTATAAATTAAAGCCAGCTTCTTAATGACTTCTTTTTAAATTTTCACCATATTTTTGTGAGGCAACATTTTCTTTTATGCAAAGGGCACAAAGAGTAACGCCGACAGGACGCAGACGGAGTCCTTGGTGGATAAAAGGGTTGCAGGAGACATCTTGCACCTTTTTTTTTAAAATCCTGCATGGGCATCTGTGAGCAGCACCATTGTACAACATGGCATCCCTCTGAATTACATTAGCCGGGGTGATTTTTAAAGAATTTAAAGCCTTTTGTTCTTTTTTCCCCTCCTTCTGGCACCTTCTCTTCTCAATGGCTAAGAAGCCGAGACGTGGAGAATGTGCGGAAGCTCCGCGTGTGAAGAATGTCGTAATGACCAGATAGAATTTATTTTGTTGCGCTTCGCAGCGATGGGGAGCGCAGTCTATTATCAATATCTACAAACAGTATTTCAGACTGGAAAAAACGGCATTTAAAACCTGGACTTCTGACTCCTGAAACGGCTTCACAGACTGTTTTATGTTCCTAAATATTAGCATCTGTGTCAATGAATCATTTTAATGAAAGAATCCCTCACCTTCTATGTTCTCTCTTGCAGTTATCTTCCCTGGTTTGAAATCTACTACAAGCTGCTGAACACACTCGCAGACTACCTGCTGAAACAACAGGTAAAGGTGCTTTTTGGGTTCCTGATCTGCATTAACGACGCAAGCCCGGGAAAAATAAGACGTGTTGGTTTGATTTGACTGAAACAGGCACACAGTTTAGTGGTTTTGAAACTGCACCGTGGTTGGATTTTTATTTTTTTCCCTCCATTCTGTTCTCCTCCCGCATGCTGCTTGTTGCCTTTTGTGTGCAAGTTTTGTTTGCCGTCTCGGGCTCGACTTGGCTCCTGTTGTTAGCGGCAACAATGTTGACATTTCACAGACCAAACGCTGATCTGACACTGGAAGTTATTCCTGATGATTTGCTGAAAAACAAATTGTTAAGAATAAAAAAAAAAAAAAAAAAAAAGAGGGGGGGAAACCACAAACACACGCGGGCTCACGCGCACAAATATGCACACAACTGCTCGCACTTCACAAAAGTCTTTTCCCCTGACTATTCGCTGCATTGCACTAGCAAAGGGAGGGAAATGTAAAATATGCAACAAACTGGGGAGATGTGCAGCCTCCAGCGAAGAGTGTGTAGGTGATGTTCCTGTGTTTTGACTGAAGATGGAGGGAAGGAGGGAAGGAGGCAGCACAGCGGAGGGATGCAGAGAGCTCTGGGACCACTTCCAATTGTCATGTATAGTCACTGCTTCTCTGAGACCCTTAGAGACCGATGATGAGGACAGTGGAAAAGCAAAGCAGGCAGTCACAAATGGAACACACACATTTGTTGGGCTGAATTGAATTTGGAAGACGAGTCGGAGGGAGAGGAGAATAGGACAATTTGTGTTTGTGTGTGTGTGTGTGAGAAAGATTACTTGGAAATCCTGGGTGACTGAAGTGTTAGTGTGCATGATTTGGTTTCTATTTACCCCGCTGTCCGTTCCAGGCGAGAGGGGAATGTTGACAGACGAGGGAAGACAGAAGAGCGATGAGGGTTTAGGGCGAGGGGTAAATGAACTGTTTCCCCAGGCCGTGTTGCTGACCATGCGTGTGAGCATTGAGCCTCTCATGACAGGAGGCTGTTCGATTGCACACATCCTCACCAGCACCCCCCCCGCTCCCTTCCACCCCTCTCCTCCTCTCGCCGCATATCGCTGCACATTCCTCTCTGCACATTCACATACGTACTTGTGCACATTCCCCTCACAAAACCAAGAACGCTGGGTGAGCAACGGCTGAGGAAAGATCGTTAAAGTGCATCTTACAAACTTTGCTAGCTTGAGTTCTCCTCCTCCTCCTGCTATGGTCAGCCCTGTCCTCTGGTGACTTATTAAAGTCTGTGTCTTTGAGTGGGGACCCTGCTTAATTACCAACACAGAGCTGTAAATCAAGTGTCTGCACCCCTCCCCCCCTCCTCCAGCCGTCTTTTAACCTCGCCGCTGCTCGTTAAACATATGTCAGTGGGATGTTTTGGAAGGCTCCGGGCCTTGCTGCAGGATTGCCCCCTGGTCTGCAGCAGCTTCTGTCCCAGCACCGTTGTTAAGATTGATGCACTGTGCAGCGTCAACAACGCTGACAAATCCAACCCTCGTGTCATTCCGTGCCTTTTGCTTTCATTGTTTGTCTGTCTCCCCCAGGAAAATGACTTGAACAACATGCTGAACTCGCTCTATGATCTGCCAGTGCCAAAGCCCTTCACGCCAGTCAACCTGAGTGTGGTAGGTACACACACCACGCGCTCCTCTGTCAGAGAAGGTGGACCAGTGTAGGGCGGCAAATCGGTGGCGTTGGGGAGCAAAAAACTCAGCCAAAGTAGTCAAAAAGTAGAGCAAGACACACCAACGATCAACTGGGAAAAAAAATGGAACAAAACAGAGAAATAATGAGAACTTAAATACAAAAGACTCGGATGTGGAGGAGATGAAGATGGCTCAAAAACAAGCAGGAGGAAAATAGGACAGACAGAAGAAGGAGGATGAAGTGGAGGAAAACGAGGGAGTGGGCAGAAGGCAGGAGCGGAGGGGAGGGGAGGGGAGGTTAAACATACGTTAGGTTGAAAGAGAGATTCTGAGGGTTCGGGACTGACGCCGTGTTTGGAGAGACGTGGCGCTAGCAGGGTTTTGTGCGATAAGACCCGGCTCACCGCGTCTGAACCCTCGCAACTCGCCGCGTCTCCTTCTTATCGAGAACCCGGAACGGCTTAATAAGTGCAGGTCGCTGAGTGGACGGCGTGTTTGAGGAGACCCCGACGCCATCTCGGCTCATCTCCTTCCTCCATAAAACACTCACTCTTAAGCTGCCCTCGGCTCTGCTAAGCCCTTTTATATAAGTAGAAAATAATGGTTTCCACAGTGGGACCGCTGAAGCCCTGTTTTGTGTTTTTAAGTTGCTTAGACTCCACGCCAAAATGGGATCAAATAATCTCAGACCTTGTCCTTGAAGAGCTCTTCCAATTAAAACGAGCTGCTACAGGAGTCTCAGGAGGATGTACTTCTGCTCACACGTATGAATTTCTGACATAACAAGAGCAACACGTGATAATCAGCGCGCGTCTACGGAGGTTAACAAGGTCATCTCCAGCTCCTTATGATTTAGTTTTTCTCTGTCAGTTTTCCATCAGCTGAATCTGTGAATAAAATCTTTTCATCTGAGTCAGAGCCTCATCGAGGAGGAGGCCCAGGGAGAACAGAGGTGATGGCTTCATCTCTTTTCTGAAGAAGCCGATATTTTGATATTTAATTGATTAAGCAGAATTATTCCCTGAAAGAGGGGTTTGTGTTTTATCATGGATGCCAAGAAGAAGGCTCATTGTCCCCTTTCATGTGTGAACCCTGTTTTGTTCTCTCTCCCTCTCCTCTCGTGCAAGAACGAGCAGTTGTATATTGCCACCGGGCAAGTACTGAGAGATCGGCGAAGCACGGAGCCGGTGAGTGGAGGGGAATGAGCGAGCAGCAGGAGGAGGGATGGAGGCTGCTGGAAAAGCTGAAACCGCTGCTGCACTAACCACATGGGAGCCGTGGCTTTCCAATTTGGCCAAATAAGCCGCACTATCTTTTTAAATATAACAAAAACAAACTATCCTGGGCCTTGGTGTATGTTTCTTCTTCTCTGGAAAACAATCAAACTTTATAAATGATTTATGCCATTCCACGCTGCTATATTCTCTCTCTGAATATCAAAAGTCCCCCCCCCACCCTCTATGTTTAAAGCAATGGCATTTGTGCTCAGAAAATCTCCTTGATGCCTTTCCAGTTAACCCACTTACAGTGTTTTTATACAAACATGTCTTCGAAAGAACAAGAAGAGAGCAGATAAGCATGCAAACATCCAGAAAGGCTGGGTTGGGTTGAGTTGAGTTGAGGGCTTGTGATGATCACAATTGCCACCGTTTGTTTCTTATTTCGGCGAGGGAGCACGAGAGTGGCACGGAGGGCTGTGGGAGCCGGCCACCTCCCCAACGCCTGATCTTTGATTACAACTTATTTGTTTGATTATTCATCTTTTATTCGGGTTTGTCGACTAGTTTTACACGTTCTTCTTTTGAGCTGGAAGTGAGAGTAAAACTTTTAACACGACAGGAAGATGCTGCTAAAATCAGCTTCTCGCAGAGCTGCTGGAGTCAAGAGCAGGTTAAGTGTTTCCAATATCAGTAGAAATTCAATTAAATTACTGAGGCTTAATATGAAAGGTTTCAAAAATAATCTTCATTTTCAGTGAACAGAATGGAAAGTGATCCAAGGTGTGACATCCATAAAATGGAGCACATCAAGAGTTTCCTAGTGTGTGTGTGGGGTGGGGTGGGGTGGGGGGGGGGGGGGGGTAAGTTGTCGTTAATGTTGGAAAATGCCTGTGAAAGTGTTCCATCATAATATTCCAGCAGATTTTGCTTTTGTTCGTGGACAGTGTTGATTTAGCGAAAGCAGCAAAATCAAGTTCCGTTAGCAGCGTGTAACAGGAATGAAACATTATCAAACTTTTCATTTTTAATTCTTAAAACATCAAACTTTAACATGGAGATCACCTTTTCTTCTGTGGTGGTGGGACTTTTCTGGCATTACTGAAGTGGAATGGCTCCTTTTTTCTTTTTTAATGTGCATGTATCAGTGGATTACTGCGGTGTTGTCTTTCCTGACCTTTAGTTAGGCCTTTATTTCTTTGAAAATGCAGATTTACAGCCTCATATCTAGAATATGATAACACCCTGCATTTTATAGCTCAGGTTCTTCCTCCCACAGAGGTGATAAATAAAATAAATTCTCAAATATTAATGGTAAAAGACCATATCAGCACTTATTTTAGTGCATTTCTCAGCATGTAAAGATAAGTCCCAAGCTTCATTACCACAAAGACCCACAAGAAATTGGAATTATTTTTTTTAAACCGCAGATATTTCACATTAAAGTGTGTGGGAAAATCTGCAGTAGGTGTTGGGTGTAAGAAAAAAAATCCTGCAACAGATGGTTGAGCGAAGGCCAAAAGAAACACAGTCGCGCTCAGGCTGCAGGAGGGCATGTGTGAGACACACGCACACACACACACACACACACCCTGTGTGTTTCACTTGGTTTGTCTACCTGCCTCCAAACAGCACCTCTCTCAGGCCCCTTTGATCTGAACACTGAACCTGCCCTGCTCTCCCAAAGTGAGACAGGCAGCCTTGTGATCCTTTAAACAATCTGTGTCTGTGAGGATGCACACGTGCACTCGCACACGCACACGTGCGCTCGCACACTCACGCCCATGTGTCAGTGCTCTTGCAGGCCTATTTAATGCTTAAATAAAGACTCAGTTTTCCACCGGAGACATCACCCCAGCCTGCGTCTACAGGGAGCTGAGCCGATACTGAGCTTTTTCTGTTCTGTAGACCTGATAAAAGCATTGCCATAGTTCAGACACCAGCTCAGCAATTCATATAGACAGAGCTGAAGATGAGCCATAAATCATAGAACAAAGTGAACGTGAGCCTCGCCCCTGCCGCCGCCCTTCATTCTCTCCCGCCTGAGCGGTGTGTCTCACTTGTGACCTTCTCTTTTCTTTTCCCCGCATGTTTGTGTTTTGTGCAGCACTCCTACTTCATCGCCCCAGATATCAATGGACTCCCGACCATCCCTGAGAGCGTGAGTATTCACGGAGAAAGAGATGAAAAAAGACCCACGGAGATAAAGGGAGATCCGTCTCTTCTGGAGCCATGTCTGCCTCTAATCGTTTTTAATCAGATACACTTGTCACCTTTTGAAATTATTGCCTCATCCTCTTGTTTCAGTTTTATCTCCTGCAGTGGTTGAAGTTCAGTAATTGCCACGAGTATTAGAAGATTCAAACTGAACACGTGTTGCGTGCGCGTTCAGATTTTACCTCCAGTCCAAGTCGATCTGAACAGCCCCTCCGACAAAATAAAGCAGCGTTTAGCGAGCTTTTATTTCCCAAACACCACACAGCACATAGTTTCCAGGCAGTTTTTTTTGTTTGCTGAAGGCAGAAATGTTCAGAGATGGAAGTCCAGGTTCTGTTTCTTCAGTACTATGTGTCTCCTCGTGGCACACTCCGACAGTCTGTGGCATTGACATTTTAGGCAGGTTTGTTATGTGCTGTACCTGTATTTCCTTCTGTTCCTGTCTGTCTCCAGAGGAACCTGACAGAGTACTTTGTGGCTGTGGACGTCAACAACATGCTCCAGCTCTACGCCAGCATGCTGCACGAACGGCGCATCATCATTACCTCAACCAAGCTCAGCACTGTGAGTAACCCCCCCTTCCCCCTCCCAGTCAGTTATCAGTGCTACCTTGTCAGAGTACAGGAGGTTAGAGAACATCTCCAATGTTGTACCTGGCGAATGAAGCTCTTAAAGTTCACTGGGATTTAGGCGATGATCTGTTTGGTTGACATATATATTAGCATCTTCAGCAGTATACAGTAAACTTTTCGAGATTGCACGTGATGAAAACATCAAACTTCTAACAGGAAATCGGACCGAAAGGAGAGAACATTTATCTCTCATGGCTACACTGCTGCACAAAGGGAGTTTTCTTTCTTTTTTTTCCCTGACTGATCTGTGCACCCACTAATCCCGCCTCCCACTCCTCTTTCCTGGGCGTCGTGCAATCAGACAGCAGCACTGTTGCCAAACTCTGACAAGCTGTGAGATCCACACTGAAGCTGGATTATATTCGACTGTTTGTCTTAGAACTGTAGCACATTAATGGCCCCGAAGCCTTAAATTATCCGTTATTAGGCGTCTTAACTCTGGTGTGATTGAGAGTCCTTTCAGTCTGTCTGTCTGCAGAAGGGAGGAAGTGTCTCTCTGTTTTTCTCCCCCTTTTCCTCCCAGCATTCCTCATGCCATCCTCCCCCCTGTGTTATCTTAGCAGCTGATGAGGCAGAGCCAAATGTTTATGACAGATGAGATGTGAAAAAGGGAAGTGATGTCATACCAGGTCCTGTCTGGATCTGCGAGTGTTGCTGCCTCGGTATCTGCGGAGGACCAGAGGGGCCTGTGCTGGTGATGGGCGCCAGAGGGAAAGATATACAGGTTCTCCCACCGGAGCCGTAATCAGGAAAAGCTGTAAAAATTAGCCGTCCCTTGGAGAATTTCACCTGTCTCCCCTCAGCTCCGGAGACGAGCACAACTGGAGTCTCGGCTGTGCACGGTGCTGTGACACCAGAGCGATATCGTGTAAATTATCAGACACGAGAGTGAAGTGAGCAGGTAGAGGGGATGAGGGTGCATTTCTCTGAGATGTACACGTTTGCACAGGTAGACTAATCTTAGATTGTTTTTCTTTAATAAATTTATGCCGACAGGAATTTTTGTGCACTCCTGCATCAGACCTTTCCCTCTGGAAGCCTTTCATCCTCTGCAATCCTTCATCCACTCATCTGTCTATCCATCCATCTCCCTCGGGGAGAGGTGTTTTCGTTTGGTAGCAATGTATGTCAGGCACTGCGGTATAAAAAGTATTTTTCATATTTCCACTGGGATTACACACTGGCTTGATGTTATTACTGCCTGTGTGATGTGTTATTTTTGCTGTTGTGTATGTTGACCTCTGGGTTCAAGCGGGACTGGTTACCATGAATCAGGAATCCAGCCATCTGACTGCACAGCCCCGCTTATTATCCCCGCCGCTGTCTCGTGATCAAGACTCTTAAAGGCTGGGAAATATATTATTAATGTCAATGTTTGACATGTTTGCTTAAGTAAGTTTTAGCAGTCGCTCCATGGATGGGTAGTGTTTGCTATAGTCTGCTTGCCACAGCGAGAGTGCGTGCGAGAGAAGGTATTGTTAGTAACATCGTTAGTGCCATCCAGCTGCTTTTCACCACCTCCGCCTGTCCAGCCTCTCAGCCGAGCAAAGAGAGGCAGCCGAGAGAGGGAGGAATAAGCGCACGCGCATATATGTACCATATATACACCGTATATGCAGCGTTGTCCTCCTCGGTCTCGGTGCTGCCCGTGTTAAACCCCCCCGGTGAACGCGCCGTGTCGGTCTGCCGGTACGTGCCCGGCAATTCTCACAAAACAGCCAACAGCGAAGGAATAAATCATGATCTTACAACAATGCGTCTGTTGACTTATAGCTGTTCCGTGACCAGAGGTGAATGGTACCACTGTTTTAAAAGGCCGTTCGGCGGTGGCGCAGGGGCGGGAGCCAGCCAAGCATGCAGCCTTGTCATGGGGCCGTATAATAGGGCAGCATCGGCCCTTCCTCTAACTAGTCAGCTGGGAGGACCCCCACCACCAAGCAGCTTGATCGCCCCACCGCCCTCTGTGTCTTTCATCTGTCGAGGCCCCCCAGCTCCGGAGCCCAGCCTCTGCCCTGCCTATCGCCCAGACTCACACACAGCCCTGCCCCGGCACCGGCTGACAGCAGCCCTCTCATCAGCCTGTCAGGCCTATGCTAACAAGGCTCTATCCATCCAGCGTGCCCTAGAGTGCCAGCTGTCTCTCTGTTTCCTGCCTTTTCCTCTGTTCTTCCTTTCCCTGACTTCTGTCTGTCTCTGCTTTGCTCCTTATCTGGCCTATTCTTCGTCACTGACGTGTTATTTTCCGTCCATCTGTCGCTCACCCGCCTCTTTTTTTTTTTACCTTTGACTTTGCCTCCTCGTTCCTGGTTGTCTCCATGCATCTTCCTCTTGTTGGGCATCTTCGGAACATGGAGTCGTCCTCCTCCCTCCTCTCTCATAAAAGATCTCTGCAATAGACTTATCTCAGCCTGTGCCACGTGTGTGACTTAGAGCATGTTTCTCTTTCGCATGCATCTGTTTGTCTCCCGCGCTCACAGGTGTTTCCACCTTATGTCTTTCTGCAAATTATACCGCGAGTGTGTGTGAGCGCGCGTATGTGGGAGGTCCCGGTGTTGGCTGATAGCGGCGCTGTCCTCGGCGCTGCTATCCCGGCGCCACCTACTTGTTTGTGGCACGCATGTGTTACGGCGGGCCTGACACCAGCAGTTGTCTACAGAGGGAGGAGGAAGAGAGCAGGTAATTGATTGCACAAAAGGTAAGAGAGGAAGGTTCGGCCCAGCAGGTGAGAGCCAGACAGACGGACGGCGGGAGGAAAGCAGAATCAGGAATTAATTGGGATGAAGATGAATGTGGGAGAGGAGGAGAGTTGAAGAGTTTGGAGAGTGCACAGGGACAGCGTTGGAAGTCAAGGCCAGTGGAGGGTAAATGAGTGTTTGAGGCTAGAGTGAGCAGGTCAAGATCTCTGTTGATACCAGCCCCCCCTGTCAGATTGAATCACAGCGCCCGAAGCTGCAGCAGCTATTGTATTTGTCTCACAGAGAGAATTATCCGCGGAGTGTATTAGGAGAGGCTGTTTAGGATGTGGAATGTGTGAGAAAGGTGCGTGCAGGAAGAGCCATCTTCACGGGCTTGTGTTGCCAGCTGTGTGGTACGTCAGCATCTGTAGCTGCTCAGGTGAAGAATGGTGTGGGTGGTTGCTGACAGAGTCTGCAGAGAAGATCTGAGGTCTCTGGTGGTTCCTGCTCTTTAAGGAAACATCAGCGCTGACGGGTTACTTTGCCGCTCAGGCGTGTAGAGGGATGAGCTCATCTAAATGCAATCATGTATGTATACGGAGAAAAATGTGATGCTTTTCAGCCGGGCTTCCCACTCCCATGTATCATGTCTGGTAATTAAGCTTCTGGTGTCTTGAATAATTTAAATACAGGATTAGCTGTGTCTCGATCTCTTCCACAGACCGTACCTCTTTGAAATTTTAAGAATTTGCAGTAGAGAAAAAGAGATTTTGCATAAATTCTCTCAGTATGTGAACTGTATCTATGCTTTTCCTTTTCTAGTCAACTTTGACCTCTGAAAGTGTTGTGTTCCCATTCAGTCATGATGGTAGAGTCCAACCCGCAGGTGTCACGCGCTGATTTCAAACTTATTTTAGGGCTCAGAGTCTCGTTGGAGGGCAGTTCCACCTGTAATGGAACCAACATCTTCCAATCACTGGAACCACTTGAGCTCCAGCCACCAATCCAATAAATGTATCTGCTTCCAGCTGGAAGACACTGAGGTAGAAGATGAACCTACAGTAGCAGAAACAGATGACATAGATGGTGTTTGATTTCCTGTTTCTGGAGAAGTAATCGTTTTCTATATGCCAACCCCAGGATGGTACACGCCTTCACATGTGACCGGCTTGTTTTACTGTTGCCGCCCTCAAAGTTGCAGGGCGAGTTGTCTCACATTATCTCCCTCTCACACCTCTCCTCCACCTCTTTCTACCTCTCCGTCTTTCTTCTCTTTCTGTCTCCGTGTCCTTTGGTCCGGTAGAAGAGATCTGGGGGACCCGGGGTTCGTGCGGACGCTCTCTGTCTCTGCCGCGGTGCACTAAGAAAGCTCTCAGGGCAGAACCAAAGACCTTGACTGCTTTTTGAAGCAGACTGTCGCTGTATAATCGGTTCGTTTTCCCTCAGAGGAAGGGGAAACACACACACACACACACACACACACACACACACACACAGAGGCAGCCCCTCATTACCGGGCAGAGCCCCCGTCCCAGGGGACTGGACCCAGCACCTAATCCTGTATTTGTTCTTGGGGACTGTATCTGTGATTCTCCATTGAATGGAATATTAAGCACCCAGGTCTTTTGTGGAGCGTGTAAGCCATTTGGCTCCACTCATCTATTATTTATCAGCCTGGCAAATATTTTATCAGCCTTAGCCTCTCATGACCCACTCTTATGTGAAGCCCCCCCCAAATGAAGGGGGGAGAAGTGTGGTACTATTTCTCTTTTTCCACTTATCTTCCTTTTACTTTTTGCCTCATTCGCTCTCCAACCTGAACACCGGGACAGATTTTTTTTTTCCCACTCAGCTGAATTAAAGAGGCAAATATGTGAAGTATTCTTGAGTTCCCTCCAAGTCGGCTTATCTCAGACGCGACGCCACCTCCGTGGCTTTAGAGATAGCAAATAAAAGAAAACAGAAATTTAGATTTGCTTTATAAATCATTCTTGGTTTCGGTAATCCCTCCTCTCCTCCCCTAAGCCATCTACCCATCCCGGGAAGAGGAGAAACAGAACGACTCCTGTTTTTCCCTTTCAACTTGAGAGTAAATCATGCCAGCTGGGGGGCTCACCTTGAGGCCTAGAGGAGATAATTGGAGTTGGTTAGCGAGGTGTTCTGTGCCATTACCTCCTGGTACCTGGCGAATGGCTGGGGCTTGCCTCGCACTCCCAGAGGAGGAATACAATCGCCTGTTGGCTCCCAGCATGTGTGTTCATGAGTGTGTGTGTCTGGCTCTCTCACACACACACACACACAAGTGTATGTATATCAGCCGGAGTTGGACCGCTGACCTCACTTCATCATGATTTAATGGCCCCTTGGTGTCCTCACCTGGGATAAAGGGAGAAGGGTGCAGCGATGCTGGTAGCAGCTCTCCCACCGAGCACTTGACTTCAGGCATTAATATTCATCACATCGATTTATTTCCAGAATTAACAAAAAACAAAATGTTTGCCGGTGAATTAATTCTGACGGGAGCGTGGCAATGTTGTGTTTTATGTGAAGAGGGCAAGGAGGAAATATGCATATGCAGACCGACAGAGCAAGGCACCAATTAAATGTTGATTAAGTCCTAACTATTGTGGGACTGTGTGCAAGACAAACTGCACAGAGACAGTAAAAAAATCTCATTTTTCCAGCACATGAGAAATGATTCCAGTTAAAACCAACAGTCGGGGAGGAAGACATATGAACACGGGCATATTTTAAGATATCTCATCGTCTGAATCTGACTTTCGGGGGGGTTTGGGGCGCCGATCTCTTCTTTGGCAGCTCCAGCTCCAGATTTGGCCAGTCAGCGGTGACACCGCGTGTGTCAGTGGCGTGATAGCGTGTGTCCATTTCACACGTCGACTGAGAAGCTGCGGCGGTGTAACGGCGGCTGCTGCTCCGGGGTCCCGGCGGTATCGGCCTAGCCTGCAGTCTCTGTTGGCTAACTCATGTTTCATTCTTTGGCAATTTGCCCTAATGAAGTCCCGCAGGAGCCCCTCAGACCTCTGTTCTCTTTCCATATTTAATCATGTTATTTTAATCTGGGGGATGAGCTAACGCCTCGTTCTCCTGCCGTGTCTGCGCCTCTTTGTGTGTGTCGGGTGTGTGCGCGCGGGCGAGGTGCAGGTCATTACTATTGGTGTGTTTTCATGAGACGGGATGTCTTTGGGGGGTGCCGGTTTTAAGACAATGGGAGACGATGAATTTAATTTTCTGTGCAACATTGGTTTGACAGTGCTGAGCGCTCCTTTGAAAGGGAATGTCATCTTCACGTGATCGCTTCTCATTATCTGTTGAAAAGAAGGTTATTTTCACTTTAATTTGTAGGTCAGAACGATTGGGGTAATTTTGATTTTTATCGCTGGTGTCAGCTTTGTTTTCGGCTCCTTTTCTGCAGGACGCAGCAGCATTGTCACACCGAGTGGAGTTAATTATGAATATTTGAGTGTTTTCACTGTTTATTTTTTATTGTTACATACAATAATATTAATATCACTGCATTGAGCTCACAGAAGAATTGAATTAATATGGTGGAAGCTGGTTTCAGCTGACACCTGTGTAAAACAAATTTTTACAATTCTTCAGTCTTGATTTTTGTTCTTTCCACCTCGTCAGTCTTCCTCTCCTCCGTGTTTCTGCCATGAGCTTAAGACAAGTGGTTGATCTCCATCTTTAGTCTGTTTTTTTCCCTCTCGTCCTCCAACAGTAGCTCACAGATCATGTTTTCATCACAACACGCTCGACACGTCAGTGTTCTGCGTTCCTTGCGAGGGCTTTTGTCAGGCTGTAAGATTAAAGGCTAACACGAAATCAAGCGTGCGCTTCAGCAGCGGAAGCTCATCACCTTGATCAAACTTTTAGATTTTAGAAACGGCGTACTCGCAGGATATGGTTTTAAAGGCAACGGCGCTTCTCTTCTGTTCACTTTTAAGAGTGTTTAATTGAAAAGAAGTTGCAGCGCTGCAGTAGAATTAGAAAGTTTTTTAATCCAAGTTTATTTTTTCTTCATTATTTTTCTTGCTTTCTGGGCTCATTTTGAGCTGACAGACTTCACAGTGTTATTGTTTTCTTTTGTTTTCCTCTCCTCAGTGGGATAAATTGAGATTGGAACCTTGTTTTTTTTTTCGCTCTGCAGTTAACTGCATGTGCCCACGGCGCCACTGCCCTGCTCTTCCCCATGTACTGGCAGCACATCTTCATCCCCGTGCTGCCCCCACATCTCCTGGACTACTGCTGGTACGTCTGACCGCCTCCGACACACTCGCAAAACACCACCCGGATCTTCCCGACGAATGTTTACACCCTCTCCGTTCCCATCCACTTCCTGATTCACACACGCCTGACACATTCAGACGTGAACACACACCACGCCATGTGTTGCTGTCATGCGCCGAGCGCTGACGCTAAACCTTCGGCGCAAACGTGCAGATGCGCACGTTGGCACCTTCTCTTACTGTTTTTGCTGAGCCGCTCCCACAATCGCTTCCGTGTGGCCCCTTGCTATAACGAACGGCCCGGATCACCTTGCTCCATATTTCATGCCGGAGCGAATGCGGCGCTGCCGTCTTTTAAACCCTCTCAGGGGTTTGTTAGCACCCATCTAATGCAAATCCAGCAAATCTGAGGGTATGTCGGTGAATCTGGAGCTGGAGCCAAAGCTGTTCGACAAATCTACACCCGTGCAGGACCGCTTCAGAGCTGTTCATGTGAGAAATAAAATTAAAGCAGAGTGAGGAGGTCCTGCGTCCTCCGCCGTCTCTCGCAGTTGCTGCAAACCTGTTCATCACTGACAGTAAAATAGGATTTTCAACACAAGACTCGGCTTGATTTTATTCAATCACGACACAGTCCTGCCAGCACTGATTAGATGATCTGACCACGTGATCTGTGCATGTACCTGCCCAGCAGTTCAGCTCAGAAAAGTCATCCTTGTATATTCATGAGGGGGGGGCACACTGGCTGAAACGGAGAGCTGCAGGCCTGCTGTTTGTTTTTAAGCTGATTAAAGCCCGCAGCTCCAGAATCAGCCCGTCCAGGAACCGGCTGACCTAAAGTCATTTGATTATCGCTGCAAACCTCATCACACACGCAAAAAAGGTTTTCTGTCTTCTGACTGCTTCTGCTGATTCAAATCCATCATGGTGGAGCGGAGACACGCAGCACCCATCGTGTGTGCCTTTCATACAGCACAATTAAAATGTTATTTTTTGGTCTGCTTTGTGTTGCGTTCACTTCCCAACTGTTGCTTTTGAGAAATCTTGGAAGTGATCCCTCGATTTCTTTTTTTTTTTAATCACCTTATTTCTAAAAGGTTATTCTGGAGTCAGCTCGTGTCCTCAGATCCAAACAGACTGCAGAAACAGTTGTGATTTGTCAATCGGGGATCACAAATTCCAATTGCAGCAGCAGAATTGATTAAAGAAATGCCGTCGTCAGTTGTGTTGTTGCCTCTCCAGGTGGGTGTGTGAAGCTCGTGATGGCTGAACCGACACTGCTCACAGCTTTGCTTCTTTTCTCTCCATCCACAGTGCCCCCATGCCATACTTTGTGGGAGTTCATCTTAGCCTGCTGGAGGTGCGTTACACACTGCAAATGTGCATAATTATATTAAATGAGCTGTATTTTATACGCTGATGCAAATGTATACATGGGAGATAATCTGGACTGCAACAAAAGTTCCACAGTCTTCTGGTTTGATGAATGCTGCATTAATTTGTGTGTGAAAGTTAAGAAAAAATTAAGCTCTTGAGTGCTTTGAATTATAAAAAAAGGCAGAACGATTGTTGCCATTTCATCTTCCTCCCTTCCTCGTGTGCATTCTGAACCAGAGCTACAAAAGACGGAGGCAGAAAGTATCTGCAAACAAAGAGCTCTCCCACCTCATTGTTAAACCCTGCGTGTTGGTTGGGGGGCAGGCCGGCGCCCACGCCGCACGCGCACGTTTTGCACGTCGGTGTTTGTCTGCGTGCTTGTGTAATTGTGCAAATGCATATGGCATAATTCACATGTGTTTGCGTGTGATATTTGTCTGACAGTTGCCGCAGTGGCAGTATTTATCACACTCTGCATCCGTGACAGACCCCCTTTCCGCCACTACATAATTAGTCCAGATCAGCATGTGAGCCTCCACTGCACACAGGCTGTCACAAAAGTGACAAACTAGAAATTCACACACTATGCTACACACACACAAACACACACACCTGCCTGCATTCTGCACCACACTGATATAATTGTTGAATTTGTTGCCATCATATTTGGTGTATTGTGTTGATGCACCAGAGGTTTGCACACCGAAGAAAACCCAAATGTTCTTGTGCTTTGGTGTGTCTTTTATTCATTGTTGCATGCTTTCATATCAAGATACTGTGGTGACCGGGAAATTAAATAAATTTAACGTAGAAAATTCTGTTTGTATTGATTGATGTGAAGAAAAAAAAACCAAAAAAAAATTCACCCCACATTTTATTGTCATTTAGAGAGTGCGCAGTCGGTCGCTGGAGGATGTGATCATTCTGAACATGGACAGCAACACCCTGGAGAGTCCCTTTGACGACCTCCGCAACCTGCCCGCTGATGTGGTGAGAAAGCAAACACACACACACACACACCTCAGTGCTTGACAACCTTTATTGTTACACACAGACACACATTTCCTTTTTTCCCTGTTTCACGTCGTTTCACTAGCAAAGATACACATTCTCCTACCTGCTCTCCCTCAGTCACGCCCAAACAGTGACAAAGACACACGCACACGCACACACACACTCTTGCAGAAAATAAGTCTCGGTATAGCTCCGTCTCCTCGCCACATCATTAATGACTGCAGTACTGGCTCCTCAGATTGTGGCTGTCTAAAGTAAACTCCCGTCGCGTCGCGTGACGCTTGAAGGCGAACTGCATTCCCCGACCATCAGAGGCTTGTGGGAAAATGTGCAACTCCCTTCCCTTCATCTCTGTCCATTCTAATCATTATTTCACAAAGTCGTGCGTTACTGCCTGCCCACTGGCACGTTTCTGAGAATGAGGGATAGGAGGAGCGAACAAGGCCCAGAAAAGGAGAGAAAAGGATGAGATGGGTGAATTTCTAGGGGGGAGAGAGTGGAGAGAAGGGGGCCAATTACCAGTGTGGGCAGTGAAGCCACCTGCCAGTGCATCGTCTCTTTAATTAACGGAGCTCTGACGCCGGTCAGTGCTACAGAAGACATCGGCGCGGCATCAGGGTCACTTCCACATTCGCGCGCACACACACAGACACACATCTTTGTGCTTGTCTTCTCTGTCTTTGTCAAAGCGGGACTCTGTTTGTTTAGATGTTTTTCCTTCTCTCTCCATTAAAGCCTCTTTCTAATGCAGTGAGGTCCCAAGTCTGTAGACACACAATTACCCACACTGCTAACGGTATATTCTCAGGTTCCACCACCTGTCTCCAACCCCACCGGCAGCATATAATTCAATCCACAGGCCGGCACACTACAGACCCTCTCACGCTCCCACACGTCTCCGTTTCTCCTGATTTAGCGCCTGCAAACGACGTGCATTAACGCTCCCCCCCCCTCCCCCTCCCCATATTTGCCCATCCAACTTCCTGCCGTTCACCTGTCTACCAACTCTTGTCTCTCTCGTGCCACTCCGGCTGCTTCTCTCCGCCCGCTTCCTCTTTCACATCCAGGGACTCAGGGGTCCTAAATGAAACCGCAAAATCAGTTTGTCATAAAAAGGAGTCGGGGCTTTTGAAAGGAAACAGCAGCAGAGAGAGAAGCCTTTGTCTTTGCCGTGTGATAAATTAAGTGGCAGGCTCAGAGCTTTCTTTCTTACTTTGATCCTCTGCTCACCGTTTTTCCTGACTAATGACAGAACATAGTCCCCACATCATGTCAAATTACAGCACCTGGAACTGAAACTTCCCCGGCATTAATATATTTATCGCAACAAACTGTTGTTTCTTTTTTTATTCCACCCTCTATCTATAGCCTCTCCCGTCTCTTCTCATCTCCTCTCCCAGGTTTGTAGATTAATAAGAAGGTAAGCAGCTGCTAATTGGGTGGAATTCCTGCTATCTTGTTAGTTGGCTTGTTAGTGATGAGGACACGCGACATTGGCATTCAATGTTTATGTTTACATGGGGAGACGTTTGAGGCATTGTGCGGTGTGTCAAACGCGGGCCTGAAATCTTGATTAAAGCTGAGCGCTTCTTTGCCCTGTTTCAGCTGCCGCGCGTTGTTTCTGAGCCATTAAATCCTCCCTTCGTTTCTCCTTAATTCTTGCTGCGGCGTGGACTACTTAACACTCGAGCTTTATTCGGTGTGAAGGCAAAGCCTCGAGACCCATGAAGTAATTATTCTTCTTTCTTTAAGGGCCAAATATCTCTTTGTCTGAACACAAAAGGCCTGAGATTGATGAAAAGTGAAGGCCAACAGGAAATGATTGAGCCTGTTTTAAGGCCGGCTAGAGTGAAAACAAAGGCCTCTAATGTTGATTTAAGTAAACCTATAGAAATCCGTCTAATTACGACCGTGCACACTGTGAGCACATGCGGGATCCATTATGTGACGGGGCTGACCAGTGGCCACGCTTTTAGCGGGATCAGAGTTCACAGTTGTCCTGAATTAGCTGCCCTCTCTCAGGCAGGACCCCTGCACCGGCTCCACTAATGCCCGCCCATTAATGGCCTTTTCCCGCAACTTCACACTTAATATTTCAGATTTATTGAGTTTTTCTAAAGTTACCATGCCGGTAGCAGGTCCATTCAGCACCAAATTTAAAAAAGTAGTTTACTTTTTTTTTTTAACCTTACTTATTGTTCCTATTTTCTTTTTAAATAAAGTTACTTTCTTTAAATTTTATCCAAATTGCTTCGGCAACCATAATTTCTTTATTTTTGTTAAATTTGTTTTCCCTCTGTGATAAAAAAACAACATCCCTGTGATATTTAAAACCCAGTCCTGTTTTGAGCTTGTTTGTGTGTCACCGGGTGCCTAAGTTGAACAGAAAGTTTCAACACTTTCTACGCATTAATAAATCATACTAATCTCTGAGAAAACTGCGCCTTTGTCGGTAAAATCAATATGTTGACAAGCACGCTGAAAGGAAATACTCGATAATAAAAAAAAAAGCCGAAGAATACCCCTGGAAGATCAAGGTTCTCCCTTCCCTGAGATCCACAGTTGCTCCTCCACGCGGAGATTGTGCTGATAAAGTTATAATTGGCTTTTGGTTGGTGGAGCTGTTTACCACACTAGTCATTAAAAGTATCCAAGAATAGCAAATTAGGAGTGTGTTAATTCCGAAAACAAACAATGTGACTGAACGGGATTTCTATTTGATCCCGGCTATTGAACTCCAACCGATGACGGGAGACTTTTTTTTCATGTATTATTCTTTCTGTGCCATATATTCAAGGTGAGGCGCTACAATGCAGCTCACATCTTTATTTTCAGATGCTCCCTCTCACATCACAGCCTAATTCCTTCTCTTCTCCTCCTCTCTGCCTCCCGCTACTTTGCTGACACCGTGTACCCATACATTCCTACCCTTCACACATTTGATCATTTGTATTCCCAATAAAGGGGGGAATTTACAGCGTACACTCCTACTTCCTGTATTTCAAGGCTGCATCGGGAGGTTTACAAATGAATGAGGGGGTTGCGGTTGTGTCTGCGCGCCTCTCTGGAGATCACCTGGCACACTTAATCAAACATCGCGGCTTTAATTTGGTGTTCCGATGCACCCGGAAAACAACGTTTACGTCGCCGTATACAGCAGGGGCGTGCGCGCGCACGGGCACAGGCAAACATGTTTCTGGCCAAAGTTCTTCATCACACAGACGCACACAGTTCAGATGTAAACTTTTTCTTTTTTCTGCTGCTCGCATACACAAGTTTTCTTCCCTGTTTTCAGACATTTCCTGAAAACTTCCAGCAGAATGAGGAGACACATTTTGGAGGGTGCAGCGGATGGTGTGTGTGTGTGTGTGTGTGTGTGTGTGTGTGTGTGTGTGTGCCACTCATAGCCTTAAGTGACGCTCCGGACGCTCCGGTTCTGTTGTGGAAGTGTTTTGCCCAGCACAGACGTGGCGTTCTGCTCATTTGAAAGCAGGATTCTACAGGTTACGGTTGTTTTAAATGGCGCTGAACTGTGCGCAGACTCTCTTGGCAGTGTTAGCAGCCCTCCGTTTAAAACCTGCTCTCCGTTCTCACATCGTCGGTGTGGCAGCGGTTCGCTCCGGATTAGAAGTCAAAAAGGGAGAGCAGCATCACCCACTGCGTTAGTCATTGAAGTGAGAGATGACATTTAGCTGTAGTTAATTATGTATGCAAAACTCCGCCGCTCAGCTGCTGGAAGAGGTCAGCTTGACAAAGTAACCTCACACCGGGGAGAGTCTCACAGCGATGAGATAGTCCTATTAAAACACACACACATGCTCCCCGCCTTTTTTTTATTTATCAGATTATTATACGTGATGACTCTGACTGAACAGCAGAGCACACGTGAACAGGGATTATATCATTCTTTATCGTCCTAATCTATTTTAATTTCCGCTTTAATTTAACATTCAACGTAATTTTGCTGTGACGCCAGTTAATGATTTTATGTGATTAGGTATAAGAGACTATATTTATCGGCTTAATCTCCCCATTATTGCACATTTCATAGTAAAACTGTAATTGCGGGCTCATTTAAAAAAGAGCCTAAAATATCTAATATTTGTTTTTAACTGAATGAATGAATACATTTCACTGACTCCAGAAGTACACGCTCCTTATATACGTGTGCGAGAGTGTATGTCTTTGTTCAGATGCGTGTGTGCGTGTGCGTATGTGTGCGTGTGTGTGTGTGTGTGTGTGTGTGTGCAATTTGAACTGCAGAACATCAAAAGAAAGTGGGAGATTTTCATAACTATTTTTTTTCTTTGTAGTTCTTTAATTGCGTCCCTGTGGCTTTCTTTCCCTGGACAGAATCTTAAACACAACATTCTCTTTTTTTATTTTTTGTGAGAAGAAAACCCAACTTTATATTTATTTATTTAACAACAGACAAGTGTCAGGGTCGTTATATGGGGGGGGGGGGGGTTTGCTCCAGTGAAGACTTAGAGGAAAATTCTAAATATATATTTGAGAGTTTGGTGGGTAACTTGCTCACCTCTCCTCACTCTAACAACTAAAAATGGAAGCTTGTTTTCACAGTAAACAGCAGCTGGTTCTGTCTGACTGGATCCTCTCAGAATTATTACTGAGGTCCCCCATCGACGGCACGCTTAAATAGCTTTCATTTATAGTCAAGCGCTTAGATTCATTCATTCCACGAAGAATTATTTCCCATCACAGTTGCTGGATGTTAGCGTGGTGTCATGGAGAACCCCCCCCCCCACCCACACGCCCCCACCCACCCCCCCCCCCCCCCCCCACACACACACACACACACGCACACACACGACTGGTGTCACCCACCGCGGTATCATCCTTTACGTGGCGGCAGGGATCATCGTCGCACCTGCTAATTACCATCTCCAGCCGGAGAGTTAAATGGAGAGCTGTTCTTCTTGTGACCTTTGACCCCGTGCTCTTTATGTGACGCACTTCAAACCCTGTTTAGGCCTGGCTGGGCCGGGCCTTAATGAGGCCCCGTGTCTGCCCTCTGTAGGCTTTACGCCGTGGATGCCCTGCTTTCATCCCTGACTATCTTCCCTTGATGTAAATTGAAAAGATCACAGCTATGGGGAGAAGACCTGTACTGGAAAGGCCCCTCTGCATAGATTATGAATATCATAACTCAACAGTTTTTTCACCCCCTCCTCCCCGTCCCCCTCCCTCTCTGCCAACCACCCACTCCCCTTTTCCTCCCTCCCGCCACCCCTTCCCTGTACAATGCTAAAGTTCTAATTGGACCCAGTGGGGGACTCTCTGCCTTTGATCTCATCACCGCCACTGTGACTTTACACTAAAAAATGTCACTGCCAAATTGGGTTATCACCTGTAGAGCCTGGCCTTCCTCTGATGCCTGTACGCATCTCGTTAGCTTTCCTCAAACTGTAGAAGTTAATTAACTTGACAGAGCCATTACCGTGGAGGCTTACCTGATGATTGTAGGTTAGGAGCTTTAGTGAAAACACAACTCCTAAACACACATTTATTTTCATTGCTTTTATCATTTATTTTTGTGTCAGATATGTGAAAGAGCTCCAATTTCAGGTGTGTCAGTGAGAATGTAATCAATTGCCACTAAAATAAAACCCAATCCTACCAACTTTATCCCCCAGTTTCCTCTCATCTGCATGACAGAGTGTTTTCCTCAGCAGTACACAACTCTGTCGATCACACTTTGGGCCTCTCCTCCCCCACAAATGCTGACATTGTGTTTGCTTTGATACTCCACCCCAAAAAAGAGACAGTTTAATCATTTGCAGGATGAAAAAAAAAAAGAAAAAATAAAAAAAACAACATGAAATATTAATTCCAGAAAGGGCTTCCCATAAACATAAAAGCATTTAGCACAATGAGCGAATATGGAGATGACACTTGTTAATTTAGCCGTGATAAACTTCCTGTTTGATGCCTGGCAGCATTTGCAACGGCAGCACGGGGACGCTGTGGAGAGCCAGAAAGCCCAGGGGAGAGGAATTGACGCTGTTCGTTTTGTCTTTGTCCCAGTTTAAGGCCGCCACTCTCTCTGCCTCGCTTTCTCTTCTCCTCTCCCCGTCCCTGCTTCTTTCTGTACTTCCTTTGTAGCGGCTATGCTAACACTTTGCTTCTTCTTCTCCCAGAGGTTTGCTAAATCAGCTAATTGCTGACGCCAGACCACAATATCGCATTAATCACCCCAGCTACATTTATTTAGACGTCTGTGTCATTCTTTTTTTCTTCTGTTTGGTGGACACTTCTTCTTATTTCCTGGCCAGCGCCGTGTTGGAGGAGTAAGTGTGCAGTATATTACACGAGGCTCGTACGCGTTTATAGGCTGATGATGCAGAGCCGTTCTTTGGTTCTCCAATAATTGAGGTTGAGGGCTCTTTTACATCAAACCACGTTACAGTAACCGGGACCTCCTTAACAGCCCAATCAGATGTTGTGCTTTTGTGCTGAGCAGGCTCGGCCCACACAGAGAACAGCAGTGCCTCCGCTGCCCGTGCCCATCCCCCCCCCCCCCCCCCCCCGCTCTGCGGCAGCACAGTCAGATTACTGCCGAGCAGGTGGAGAGAGCCTCTTGACAACTTCTTTCCCAGACTCCCCATGGCCCGATGGCCAGGCTAAACCTTTTGTCATCCTCAAACAAGTTCAGGCCTGCTGCTCCTCCACTCTCGCCTGGAGTCCCGGAGACGGAGCCCAGAGAGGGGAAAATAATTAAAGATATTTTATGTCAAGAACACCTTTCTGGAGGGAGTTTGGCAGTGCCAACGGGGGAGAGGAGAAAGAAGAGAAGGGAGAAGGCGATGGAAGGAGGAAGAGCGAGGGTGCAGGTTTCCTTCTATTCTGTGCTTTCCCCTCGCCTCGCCAGATCCCCTCCGTCTTCTGCTCAATTAGCAAAGCAGCAGGTGCTCTCAGCAGCATAACAGATAAGCTGCAGGAGAGGCTGAGGCTTCCCCTTTTCCTTTCTTTCCGTTTCCTTTTTTTTCCGAGATGACCTGCAAATGTGATACTTCACACCCAGAATGGGCTAGCTGTTTCTTCCACCAATTTCAGAGGTGATAATTTAACTTTTCCCCCCCCTTCTGTCTGCTTCTCTCCGCCTCACATTCTTGCTGCATGTATTCCACCAGGTGTCCTCTCTCAAGAGCAAGCTGAAGAAACAGTCGACGGCCACCGGGAATGGCGTGGCGAGGGCCTTCCTGAGAGCGCAGGCCGCCCTCTTCGGATCCTACAGAGACGCTCTGAGATACAAACCTGTAAGTTTCATCATTTCCAAAGGCTACGATGTCAAATACCAGCTAAAGTCGGCTGAATGTAAATCTAGACAGACAGGCAGACGGACAGATGTGCCTGCCTCTGGCTGGTGTGACGTGCAGTGATAACGACTGCGGTGTGGACGGAGGTAATTGATTGGATTGATTGGGAGGTTAAAAATCAGCACAGCTTAGTAAGGCAGCGTTCAGCCACGCTGCGCATTGACATTTCATCACATCGATTCTTCGTAAATATTGTTGCTGTGTGGGGAGGTCTGAGCAAAAGATGTAAAGATTTAAAGGATGGGTCACGAGAAGGAAGGCAGAAGCCTTTGGGCCCTTCTGTGATTTCTGTGCTTATTATAACTTGTACAGTAAATAAGTTGATGCCCTGGCCTGCTGAATCCACACGCTTCCACATGATAGCCACATGCTCCCTGCCTAATCGTCACACTTCCAGATCCTAAGTCAGTCCTAGAGGCTTGAGCCAGACAGTTTGGCACCAAAGGCGAGTTTTCAGCCTCGCCGAGCGAAGGTGGGCCCGTCTGAAGCGGCGAAATGTCAGCGCCACTGAAAAGACTCAGGACATTTCCTTTGAAGATTCCTTTTAACCACCTTTGGTGTTTCTCTCTCCTTCGCTAAGCCCTCTAACATTTCTTTTCTGGATCATTTCTGCTTACCGAGCGTGCGTCGGAGCACAGCAAACTACAGCATGTCCTGTTTGTCAAATGGCAAAGCCTTTGTTCCTCTGGCTTTGAGATTAATTGGACTTTGTGGACTCCCGGAGTCAAGGTGCTACATTATTGATGCTGTCTCTCTTTTCTCTGTGTACAGACAGTATATGAACAAACTGCCTCCCCTCTGACACAAGCCCGTCTGGATGTGTGTGTTTCTGTGTGTGAACGCAACACGCAGTCGTTTTTCTGTAGTCGCCACCCGCGGCTCCCGGATACCAGCGTGCATATTCATATAAGGCCGGACAAATGTGCCATCATAAGGACGCCACTGACTCTCTGTAATTTGATATTTGTGGTATAACGCTCCGCTGCTTGTTTTTATTCTGAGACGCCGCGGTTCACAGGCCCATATGTCTGAACAGAAGGACGGGTGTAGATGCTCGGAGGGAGTCCTGCTGAGCTGTAAATGAAACAATAGTGGAAAATGGAAAACGATAATGACTGGAAAACCAGTCGTCTGATTGGACCGGCTTCAGAAAACCTGAAATAGCTCCTCGTATTCGCTCCTCCCCCACGGCCGGGTTGGGTCGGCAGGTGCCATGCACAGCGCTGTTTATAACCAGCAAGGTGGAGCGTGGTGGATGTCAGAGACTTGGCAGGAGAGGTCGGGGTGCAATCACAGACCTGGAAGCAGCCAAGACTGTTTTAGACTCGTAATATTACACATTACCTGATCAGTGTGGAAGATTAATGTGATGCGTTCAAGCGTCGCAGGCTCCTGTTGCAGAAATGAAATAGAACTATCACCGTCTTTTCAGATGGGAACATTTAAAGTGTTTATTTACATTATGGCTCACATCTAAAAATGGGATAATGTGACAGGTTTCAGGGTTTTTTTTATATGATGCCATTACAAAGGGTTTAAAAATAGGAATAAATGGAAATCCACGATTTGTAATGTGTTTGTCAAACAAACTTGTGAAGCGCTCTGCTTCACCTCTCGGTGCCCCCACGTTGACTCCAATTAACCAGGCTCCATCTGGAAGTCCAGAACAATCGCTGTGATTAACAGGATGTCCCCCCCTTCCTCCACTTTATTTATTATATGTGTAAATGCCAAATAACACTAAATGTCACAAAGTTCGTTGCTATTGCAGATTCTCTCTTATAAAAAATGAATGTCAATATTTTCTAGTTAATAAGAGCCAGTATTTGTTCCCTTGGTTGAAGTCAGATTTCACTCCTAGCTTTAGCACAACCTCTGAAAAAGCTCTAAAAATATCTGTACCAATAAGTTTTGTCAGAAATAATTGAAGCCTAAACAACAGGAGCAGATCCAGTAAGAGGGGAATAATTAGGCGGGTCAGGTAAAAGCTATCAAGGAGTTTTGTTGAGGCTGGTGTGAATAAAAGTGTTTTTGTGGGTTTTTTGTTTTAAAGGATGGAGGGTCTGAGCGTAAAAGGTCGGGCTGTTTATGCTACACTTTATGGCCTCTTTCATAACGGCCGTTTGTGGGGAAATTTTTGGGTCCTGGGGAGTGAATATCTGAGCTCTGAACGCATGTGAGCCCCTCTCCAGCTGTTCATCTGCAGAACTAATCAAACTACAACAGACTACTTGTGTTTTTTTTATGCCTGGAACTTCCAGTGATGTAACTGGAGCGAGATTCTTGTCATGGAATTTGGGCCACTTGGTACCAGCCGCGCGTCCTTGGAAACGGGGTTAGTCTCGGGTGTTGTTGGGTTGTTTTCATGTGCCACGCTGTGCTCGCAGCCTCGAACATACAAAGAGCATTGTTTTACAGCCCAGGAATGTGGAGCATCACTGAATCTGTGAGAATGATGTTAATTACCAGAACATGGGAGCCGGGAATGACCGTGGGGCTGTTTGGGATGGGCCCGGAGTGGTTCTGTCGCCGTCCTCGCTGCGTGTAGCCCACAGGCCGGCAGACATGATGTAAGAAAGGGTAATAAAGTGACGCTGTTTTCATGTGGAGTTTACTGGGACGCCGTCTCCTGGTCTCGGGGAGATTCGGAGCGCTCTGCCAGGGGAGCTGTTTTCTGATTTTTGTTTTCATCTGTTCTGATCTTCCTCTTTCTTCCCCCAACTTCCCTTTACTTTCTGTACTTTCGGCTCATCGATGAGGAAATCCGCTGAAATACCAGAGGATTTTTTTTTTCTTTTTTTTTTTTGTGATGAGGTTGGAACCATCATCTAACCACATTGATGAGTTTAGACCCCCCTGCGTTCACACCTGTCTTCCTGTGGCTCGTCTCTGAAAACAGAAACAGATTGTTGCACAAAGAACGAAGCCCCGATATATTTATTTATTTTTTTACTTTAAATTTCCCATTTCTGTGGATTCCTCAGGGGGAGCCGATAACATTCTGTGAGGAGAGCTTTGTGAATCATCGTTCCAGCACCATGAGAAACTTCCTGTCCATGGCTGTCAACCTGCAGCTCTTCAAACAGGTACCAACAGCTGTCTGCACGTGTGTGTGTGTGTGTGTGTGTGTGTGTGGTGGTGGTGGGGGGGGGACTTCTTATTAATTGTTTTACTCTATTGTTGCTAATAGATCTGACCTGGACAACCAGGAAGGCCCTCTATACCACTACAGACTGTGTCTCAGTGTAGCGCCCCCTACTGATTTACAACTGTGATGTTTGATTGACAAATTCAAAAGAGCTGCTTTGAGAATCCAAGAAATTTACAGCGTCCCTGTGTCTCATCAATATAAAGAGGGAGGTTAGTGGATCGTATTCCATAATTCATCCTCAGAAAAGGCCCAATTCTGCAGAATTCCGAGAGCTTCTATCTGGCCTGTGGACGTAAGATTTTGGAAACTCTCAAAACAGAAGAATTCCAAAAGCCAAAACTGATGACGGAGTGCTTTCAGTGCGTCTGTCTTCTCCTCTCGTATTAATGAGCCCAGCAGTCTTCTCTCAGCAACCTGCCTGGACGGCTCAGCTCTTCATGTGCAGCAAAATAAGATGAATTCCACTAAAGCCTCTGGATCTCTGTTGTGTCATGTGTCATTTAGATGCGCTCATGCATACTTCAGATGTTTTCCCCCAAAAACTGGCCCAAAAAAGTCCTTCCTGCTGACCCCTGATAGTGGGATTCACCCCCGAAGGTTCTCAATCAGCCTTTGTTTCTGCGGACACTCGGCCTCATCTATCACTTTTCCCAGGCAGAGCAGATAGAGAGCATCCAGTTCAAAGCCTCCTCCCAGCTGCCTTCTGCCTCGGCAGTAGCGTTGGGAAACGGGCCTTTATCTCGTCCTCCTCCTCCTCCTCCTCATCTTCAGCATGGGGGATGGCGTGAGCTTATCTCCCGCACTCCTCTTTTAAAGTGAGAGCACAGCAGCTCTGCTCCGGCCGTGACCCACATGCGCTTCCAAACAACGCCAGACTCCAGCGGCCACACACGTGAAATCCTGCGTTTTCCTGCTAAAACTCATCCTCCCGGGAACGGAGAAGCTTCTCTGCGCTCTTGTGTGATCGGATGCTGCGAGGCGTAATAATCCAGCGCAGTCAAACCTGGGGTGATTAAAGTGTCTGATTAGGAAATGTTCAGGTGAAGAGGCAGAAGTTTGAGGCTTCCCACGAGGCGAAACATGCAGCAGCTACACGGCAGGTCGCCCTGGCCTCACAATCCCAACAACCCTGACAGCAAATGATGAAAAGATGCCCTCGACTTAATAAAGATTTCATTTTTTTTATACCTATATAATTGGCTCCATAGGTTTTTAGGGGAGTATTAATTTGCTGTGACAGAATTAGAGGATTTCTGTTTAAGACACGGCAGGTTTGGGAATCTGTTGGTATGGGACTGCTTTTGCATTAGCTGGGTAAAAAGCAGAACTTCCGAATGATTTAATTCCCCGTTTGTTGTTTGTTTTCCAATTCCCAGCCCGTTTCCAGCCAGTTTGTCCTTTATTTCCCGCCGGAGTGGAGAGAACAACCGCAGTGTGTCAAAAAATCATTTTCAGGCTCGTCTCACGCAAACAAACAGGTGGAGCTGCTCAATTACCCAGCAGCCAATCATTAGCGCTCGCCCGGGCCCAAACAACGTGTCCAACACGATACTTTCAATCATTTTCCCCGACTCGCCCGGCGCGTCGAAGGCGTGGTGTCCGTCACCTGCGTTTGGACGATAGTCAGTAAAATCTGGCATGGAAAGAACAGAGGAGGCTTTATTACCCACACGGTGATGATGAAGAACACGCTCACGTAGCACCGAGCCCGGGTGTGAGGTGTCGCCATCCCAGCAGGAAATTGCTTTCTACAGGCCATTTATTCCTTCTGTGTACTTTGGAGAAGAACCGCTTGGAAATGAGTGAAGGAGGGCTGGAAATGACCTTCGCTGATCCTTAAAATCCACCAGTTTCTCTGTTTAACACCCTGGTTCTCGTCCACCATTCAGCAAGTGGAGGAAGTCCTCTAAAAAATGCGGGGGATCGCCTGTCGGCATTAACCTGCTTCCTGTCAACCATCCTCAGCTCCTCTGCACGCACACACACACACACACACACACAGAAACACACGCGCGCGCACACACACACACACAGAAACACACTCGCACACACCAGCAGAAACTTGTTCGATATAATCCCTTCCTCGTATTGACAAAAGTAAGCTGTACGCACTTTATTGAGTCTGCAGAGGCACTTGTAGTGCGATGATTTACTGGCAGAAGCTTTTGTAGACAATGTGCGTCTCTCTGATCAATAATCATCCATCATCCCGGACGTATGTGTTTGCAGCAGCCACGTTGGGTATTGAAATGCAGGAAGTTGCGTCCTTGCATAAACGGAGCGGTTTGATTTTTAAATCAGTAAATGTTGCTCTGTCCTTTTCTTTGCGTTAGTTTAAAAATCCAAGTTCAGCTTCTCGCTCATTAGCTTGTTTAGGGATGTTTCTGCTCCGGCTGGAGGCACATACGGGATGAATTTTCTGCTTTCAGGGAAGGAGCCCTTAACTCTGTCCTACTAATGTGTGATTGATGCGTGCTGAGTACGCGTGCAGCGGCGCTTTTGAGAACGTGAGTAGCGGCGTTGGGCCGTGAATCTGAAATACTCGCGGAACAGTAAGTGACATGATTTCTGCTCTACACCGTCTCCAGTCATTTAACCGAGTTTCAACAAATGAAACCCAGGTTGCGACAAAGAAAATTCCACTTCCTTTAGGCTGAGCGCGTATATCTCTGGAAGTGAACCCCTGTAGAGTTCTAACACCCACTTCTGGCTCAACAGTTCCAGAGTTTAAATAACTCCGTGCGCTGCGTACGAGTCAGCGTGCTGCTGTTAGCCAGATGGAATAACTCGCCACTGTCTGCAAGTCTGAGATCAGCAGGAAACGAGATGAGGAGTGAAGGAAGGGAGCAGAAGCCCAAGCGTGGCTGTGCTCCTGCATCGGCGCTGTCCGCTCCAGATGGCTTTAATTGTTCTTTTCTTCTTTCTCGACAAAAGTCAAAGTTGCAACAAGTTTTCAATAGACTCATGTGGAAAACAAGCGTCGCACAGGAAAGATCCAAATGTCATTACTGGGCTGACGTTGGCCACAGCTGCTCTGCTCAGGTTCCACATCCGGTTGTTTTGGAAGGGGGAACGCCGTCGGGGCTGGAGGCTCCTCCTGATGGCTGGTTCCTGCTCCCACCACTGCAAAGCAATATTAAAAATATGGACTGAAAATCTGGAAGCCGGACCAAAAAAAAAAAAATTCTTTCTTCTGTGTTGAGTCCAGTCAAGTGATTCTACAATAAATGACATTAAACAACAATTTGGAGTGAAAAATGTGGCAGCATCTCCATCAAGAAGAGGGACTTTGAAAAGAGGTTCCAGCTTTTCCACTTGATTAACACGAGCCTGGTCATTTTTATCCTCTACAGCACATTTCATGACCAAAACCAGCAGATTCCTAATCAGAGCCCAGGATTTCTGTCTTATTTCCATAATCCACCCATCACAGTCAAGTTGGATGTGTCCAGCAGCAGAGACATGCGGATGTATTGACCCCCCCCCCCCCCCAGCCAATCAGAGGCCGTCTTATGGTGCACTTTTAACAGGAGCAGCACAAAACTCCAGCAGCACGACTCTGTGTAGCTTGCCAACGAATTCCACCAAGAAGAAGCCAGCGGGAGGTCGGCTCATCCTGAGGCGTCCTTTATGCACTTACATTATTAAAAATGGGGAAGCGGACGGCGTCGAGTCGTCTTCCTGCGTCCAGTCCTCCCTCTGCGTGTTGTTTTCCATGAGATGGCTAAAAATGGCACAGATTTGACCGACAAATGAGCCCGCTCATGTGTGTGTGTGTGTGTGTGTGCGCGCGCGTGAGAGTGTGTTGATCGCATTCTGCCATTGTTGAGTAATGTCTAATTAAGGGCCACAGCGAGGTGGGTAATCTGTGCATTTGTATGGAGGGAGACGGTGGGGGGGGGGGGTGTTACGTGGAGGCTTTGGCTAGGTGATGATTTGGGCTGATTATGTGCACTAATTGGGCGAGCTAAGTAGCAGAGCACTGGATGAAACCTGTAGTCTCACCTCTCATTAAAATGATCTAATGATGAGCTCCCATCTCCCCTGACCGGAGGAGCGGGCAGCCGTACCGGTCGTTAGTTAGCATGCCGTCCCTGAGGACGCTCGCCCTAAAAGAGGCCGCTCTGGACACACTTACAGAGGTGGGCGTCAGCTGGCTGTAGGTCAAATATCATCTCACCATATGTTGATGTCAATATCAACAGAAATGTTGGTTGGACTGTTGTTTTTAGCTGCATTTTCTCCTTAACTCTTAAATAGAAATATCATTGGTCTTATTTGAATTCAAAATTTCTGTTTGAAAAGTCTGTTTCTTTAATTTTCTTTCTTTCCCCAAGGCTGTTCATTTAAAATCGCAGCAGAAATTTACCTGGAGATCATTATTTCCTCTCTTTTTTGGTGGGGGGGGGACTTTTATTGTGAGTGATTACACAGGAAACTAAGAGCAACTCGGGGTCACCGTGGTTTAGCTAATAGAAAACAGTTAGCTGTGTGTGTGTGAGTGATGCTAATCCTGCACTAGAGTATCGGAGCCACATTCTGCCCCTCAAACATTGCTGAAAACATGCTTCCTAATAATGAGAAACACAGTTGGGCCAGAACCTGAATGAATCCATACAGACAAAGATGGCGGCGTGTGCGTGCGAATACCCGTGATCACTTGTGTATTATCATTTACATCCGCGCCGGTGAAACGTGTAGCCGCCTCCAGCCGCTCCACATGTTTATGGAGTCGGAGTTTTACGCGCTCCATGTTACAAAGGGAGGAAATGAAACTTCCTCGCGTCTCAGCCCATATGCAGCTCACAGTCTGCCGCTCTAATCTCTCACCTGCTCTGCATTACCAAATCCCCGCAACCCACCTAATCTTGGGATGTAGGTTCTGTCAGGGAGGATTAATCACACCCTGCTGTGGCCCGAGTGCCTCTTCTTTAATAAGCACGCTGTAATTTATGGTTGCAGTTCATCGACGGACGGCTGGCCAAATTGAACGCAGGCCGCGGCTTCTCCGACATGTTTGAAGAAGAGATCACAGAGGGCGGATTTTGTGGAAGTGAGTAGCGCTGAATCTGTCAATTAGCCACATCATATTTATTTGCCATATTTCTCGCAGCACAGAGTCGAGCTGGAGTGGATAATAAAGTGAAATAGACAATGAAAAAACTAAAAGACTGATAAACAAATGTGACAAAAGTGTTAGTATATTTAATAATTGAGCCCTGTTGGATTGTGTGCTAATTACCGTCTTTGGAAAATCGGAATTTAATTATTATTGACAGAGATACCGGCATCATGCTTGAATTATGACTCCAGCTGACTTCCGTTCACCAAGTGCATCCTCGCGATCTCACAAAAAAAGATTGACGAAAGAATTAACGAGGCTTTGGCAGGACTGAGCTTTATTGCACGTGACGACCGCGCCGCACATCAGACGCAGGAAATCCCACAGGAGCGCGCAGGCAAATTGTAGCGTTTTGATCACAGCACTTCAGGTTGGAGTCCTGTTTACCGTTCACATGTTGCAGCTAATTAGCCGTCACATTATTGGGCTCATCAGTTCCGATCACGGCTCAAAGCCGCGCAGTCAACTATAAGCCTGTTCCGGAGGATATGACACACATTAAGTGCTGCCCAAGACTTCACATCACTTATTGTTTTGTCTGCAAACCCCATCCTGAAAAGTTCGTCTGAGATGAATTCATATTTCCCTTAATCCCTGCAGGTAATTCCAGGTCCTACCAGCAGTGGATGCACACCGTAAAGGTATTTAACCATCACCCTCGCCGCCTTTCCTCTCGGCTCGGATTAATTGCGAGCCTGAGTGACACCGCTCGGCTTCTGAAGTCCTGCGTCCGCCGCCGCCTGAGCGCGCAGCCGCGCGTGTGAAGCCGGGCGTGCAGCGGGACAGCAGAGACAGACAGACAGGAGGGGGGAGACTGAAGTGATTTGACGTGACAGGACGTCCTCCGACATGACACGTTGATCTGGCAGCAAACACGGGCGTTACTCCGCTGAACCGACCCGAGAACATAGATCTCTCCGTCCTTCTTCATCTCCCTGTCTCTTCCCCCTTCTCATCGTCCACCGTCTCTCTTTCCTCTCTCTCCCCTCTTATCAGCTCTGTTACACACACACACACACACACACACCCTCTCTCTCCCTCTCTCTGCACGCCGTCAGCTAAGGCTGAATTAGTTCTCTAGAGTGCTCTTCAAAGGTTTGTTAAAGTTCACGTTTCCTGACTGACAGGGATCTATAAGAGGGGCCTTCACCTCAGCCCCTCTGTCGGCTCCTTAAACAGCGGCTGCCATTTCCCCTGTTTAGCTGTTTAGCCGAGGCTTTGTGCTAACGTTTAAAGACCAAACAGACAACAAGAGCGGAGCGGCGGAAGCTCGAGGAGAGAAGAGATGTCAGGAAGCGACGGATTGAGAGATGCTGCGTGTTGTAATGTGGGTCTGCAGAACTCGGAGCAGAAATCAATCTCTTGTCCTTTCCTGCCTCTTTCTGAATGTTAGCGCCCGCCTGATGTGACCCAACGCTGCAGCGCTGTTCTCCTTTGGACTTATAATTTCAGCTCTGCTTAGAGGCCCAGTGTGTAGGATTTAGTGACATCTACAGGTGGAAATACAGATTGCAGGAGTTGCAAGGCCGCCCTCGGCGTGCCCTCGCTCTGCTTAATAGAGCCTTTTAATATCCGACACAAGAGACGATAATTATTCCCAATAATGAATGCAGCTCGTTATTCCTTTGTGTTGTATTTGTGTGCTGTGTCATCGAGCCTTCAAATGACTGGTGATGTTTTGTTTTTGTGTTGGCCGTGTCAGAGAGGAGGAGCCCTCATCAACACCGCCGTGACAAAGGTGAGCGCTGATGGTGCAGAGCTTAAAGGGGATATAGACTCTTTCATGCTCTGTATTCCCGAGGATGGGAGATGTTCTTGAGTGTGTTTGGGGTAAATAAGGATGCTTTTGTGAGGGATCTGAGACTGAAAAAAGAAATTTATTTGTGCTTTAAGGGCAGGATGACACATAGAAACATGAGAACATGATTGGGAAGTGTGGGAGAACACAAGTATGAAGGGAATGTCTTCAGATCTCCTCCTGCACCTGTTCCAAGATTTAATTTCTTTGCTTTATAATTGGCAAAAATAATGCTGCCACAACCAAAAACAAGCTTTAGAGTGTGGCAGTGAGTAGGCAGTGAGCTGTAGACGGTCAAAATAGGGGTCTCATCTCTGCGATCGCTCCCTCCCCCAGACTTTTGTCTCTTTTTTACAGAGATCAAAGCGTTTTTCTGATGCTACATGAGCAGAATGCTAATGCAGCTTGTTTTGATTAGTAATCTGTGTGTCCCTGCATGTGTGTGCTTGTGTGTTTCCCAGGCTAAGAGTCACGCTAAGAGGGGCATCCGAGACATTAAGGGCAGACTCAAAGCAAGGGTGAGCAGCACGTCCCGCCCCACCTCTCTGACACGCGCTGGTGCCATCGTCCAAACGCACCTTTGCACTTTTCACACACACACACAAAAGTCAGAGAAACAGACAGGAAAGACGCTTTAGACGGAGAATTGGGCTCTGACGCAGCAGCATTTAATGAAAGCTGAAGCCTGCTTAGAGCTTTGTTCATGGCAGTACATTTTTAACCAGCGCCCCTCTGGCTATGGCCTGTCATGTCATCGTAGCCGCGCTCTCTCCTCCTCTTTTATTGTCTGCATATTTCATCAGCGAGCCTGTGATTTCCTCAAAGCTAATGTAATGAGGTGTATGTTTCCATAAGCCTGATGGATTTGATAAGGCGATAGCAGTTTGATCTGTCAGTGTGAAGCAGGGGAGAGAGGGCAATGATGATGAACAAGAGGAGCACGCAGAGTTGTGATGCGCAGCTGCACGCACGCAGCGAGTACAGTCGGCGCGTTGAGATCTATTTATATTTAGAGGTTTAGACAGGTTTCATCTACACATCAGTGGATTTACAAATACAAAATGAATTGATTCAAGCTTCCGGGGATCGTTTTTAATCTGCGTTTGCGTGGCTCCCAGGCTGAAATCAGGACTGGAGCGTTTAAAACTTGTCAAACGTCGTAACCTTGTAATTGCTGCAACCTGCTGTGGAACAAGGTGATATTCTGTAGATATTCTTTTCTTATCAAACAGACCCACTGAAAGGATCAATGCACCTCAGCTTTCAAACGCACATCCATGACCTGCAGAGAAATCTTAAAGAAACGGCAGGAAAAGGAGGACGTGACACATTTAGGACGACATGCATGAGGCGTTCGTGTGTAGATTCGCTGTATAGAAAGCTCGGGATTTGTTTCATTATATTACTGCTAATGAGGAAACGGCGCGGATTAAGAGGAGAGTCCAGCGTGTTTGATGTCTTTCTGCAGCTCTGACGTCTTTTCATTTCTTTTACAAAACATTCGTCCATCTCAGGAGGAAGAGGAGGAGGGGGTGACGGTCCGCGCGGGGTCTCCGACCAGCACCAAGAGCCTGTCTCCAAGGAGACTGCAGAAGATGAGACGGGTATGACACGCGCACACACACACACACACCACACACACCACACACACACACACACAACACACACACACACACACACACACACACACACACACACACACAGCAGTAAATGAGTTAGCTACATTTACACCAACTGATCATACCACAGCTCCGTCTTCACCGACTGACATGAACGCATTCTTCCACCTCAGTTCTCTTTCCACCCACTTTTTATCCTCCTCTCTTTTCTTCTCTTCCCTCCATTCTCTCTCTCTCTCTCTCTCTCTCTCTTTTCTGTTGGAAGCACCATAGTTTGTCAAGGTGCCAAATGTAATGATAAGCATTTTTTTTCCCCCCGCTTTCAACGCACTCATGCTGTAAGACGCCGCTCATCTGCTGGTCAGCGTTTCCTCTGAAGAATGTGCTTGTGCGCCATAAGTGGACAGTCTTTTTGGGGTTTTATTTCCCCTCCCGGTTTTGTTGAGTTCAGAGCTTGTAGAGCACAGATTCATGGCTCTGTCTCTCCAGAGAGACGCGTTTGAAAAGACGGTGTAAATGAAACCGAGCAGGAATGTTTCTTGATGTCTGAAATTTAGTGTCGCGTGAATAAAATAGCTCACCGGTGTGCAGTATTAAACACACTCACACAGCCCGAGGGTGAGCAGATCCACCGTATTCCTCACCTCGCGTGTACCCCTGAGCTCTCAGCTGGAGCTTTTTCACCCCTTATTGCTGGATGGAAAACGGCGGTGGACTCGGAACACAGAAACACATCCAGGAGGGCGGGGGGAGGAAAACATGTCTGCAATGCGCACACTGACATTTTTGGTCACAGTCGCGTAAGAGTGTGATTAGCAGAGGTTGTGCTGTCTCTAATTAGCGTTGTGTTTCCTGTGTGTGATGAGGCTGGAAAGTCTTAGCTCAGAGGAAGGTGTGACGGCCGGGGAGAGGAGAGGAACGGCAATTAGGGCTTTTCTTAAAGGCCTCCTCGGACTCCCACCACACCCCCCAGCTTACACACACACACAGATTAACAGTTAACATGCAGTTGCCACAGTATGTAAACCGCAAACACACACACACACTCACCGTATTCAGGATATGCACATGCTCACACCCCCCGTCCCTGCCATCCAGGCCCCCTCATTGCCACAGTAACGGGTCCCCGGAGACCGCCGGAGACCGTCGGACACGCAGGACACGGGGAAGCGAGTCCCCCAGCTCTGGTTATATATACAATTGCGTCCACACTGCTCTTTAATCCTTCATCATCATCATCCTCGTCTCTCTCGACATGCTGCAATATCAGTTTGGACTTAAGGGCCGAATATTAAACACAAAGTGAGAGATTATTTTGACATTAAACAGGGTTGAAAGGCACAGACAGGTTTCATTCAGTCCCTAAATTCACACGCCGAGTTCCTTAAAAACCTAAACTATAAAAAACCAAAACCAAAAAATAAGAATGAGCGATTATTTATGAACGATGAAAGCGCATAATAAAGATTTCATTGTATAGAGAGAGCGAGAAAGATCTTAGAGATCTTAGTAAATCCAATTTTGAATGACTCCTCTCAGCTGATGCAGGCGTGGTTCCGACATGAGAAATGACTCGGTGGGAATAACCTGTTTGAATAGAGGTTAAGTTAAAACACTGGAACACAGAACTCGTATGGTTCTGCCCCTCCTGCTTGTGCCCACACACAGATCTCAGTCTTTAGAACGTCCTCAGTCCCTCTGAACCGCGTCCTCTCCACCGGCTCACACCAGCCACCACCCGCCCGCCGTATGGATCCAGAAAGCGATCCGGCGCGAGCGGCCGGCGCTCCAGAAATGCCACCTGATTAAAGACATTCCTCCTCCTGTGTGAAAAGAAAGGTCTGCTCTGTTTTCATCCCTCCTGTTTTTCATCCCGGCTCACTCCTCTGTGTCTGTCCTTGAAAATGAAACGGCTGATCCCAGGACGGCTCCTTTAATTAAACCCAACAAAATAATCACAGCTCCAAAATTCAGACTTTTATTTGATCAGCCAACACGCGCACCAAAACAGAAGGAAAAAAACAAGAAAAAAAAACTGTCATTTGTGCACAAATTTCGATGTGGGTGATTTGTTGTGTTTGGTGAGCTTGTTGATTAAGAATGTAGGAGTGATCCTTCCTTTTGACGAAAACACGATCAGCTCGGACGGCTGACTGCTGTCTGACTCTTCAGGTTCTGCTTCCTTTCTGCCACCTCTTTTTTGTTCTGGTTCCATCCTTCTGTTTTATGTCATATTTTACTAGAAACATCTGCAAATGAAGAAAAAATGCAGCTGTTTTTACATGAACTGGAGGAGGAGAGAGATGGGGATCAGGGAGAAGAGGAGAGGGGGATCAGGGAGAAGAGGGGAGGAAAGGAAGAAGGGGGAGGGGGGTAGGAGAAGAGGAGGAGGAGGAGAGACAAGGGGGGAGAGGAGAGAGAGGAAAAGGTGCTCACGACAGAGGAGAGGAGAGAGGGAGGAGGGAATAGGAGACAGGAGAAGAGACAAAAGGAAGATAAAGTGGATGAGGGGGAGAGGGGGAGAAGAGGAGGATGGAGAGATGGAGGGGGAGAGGGAGAGAGTCCCGGAGAGGAGCTGAGGATGCAGTTATGGGTTGTGACAGCCAGCAGGCCTGTGGTCGGTGCTCAGCTCCAGGCTCTGGCCTCTTCACCTGGTGAGGCAGCGCAGACGCGGCAGCTGGAGCCGCAGGAGAAACGGTGTTACTAACACAGACGTGGAACAGTCACTCACTGTTTGCATTCATGACACAGGCTGAACGTGCACGTGCTCCACACGTGCACGCCGCTCACGTCATCAATGGAAACTGGAACGATAGATTTCAGTCTTTCGGTGTCTGAGGTCATTTATATTCTTAACACACTTACATCATATTGCTGACGGACTTTATGTTCTTACTTTAGGTGTCAACATGTGTCAATGTCGAGTTTATCTATTTTAATAATTTAACACATAAATATAATTCCATTAACTATAGATTGTGACTTAATGTTAAGTGAAAAATTAAAATTGAATTTCACCTTGTAGCATGAACATGATTAATTTACTGTAATTTGTGATATATTTAGTATATTTTTAATAATATCTTTAGATTATAGACCACATAGAATATTTGTGTTAAATGCTCTCTATGTAGAATATGGAGAACGCTGCAAATATGCACCTTAGATAAATGATGCATGATTGTGAACTTTAACAATGCTGGTGTGTGTGTGTGTGTGTGTGTGTGTGTGTGTGTGTGTGTGTTTCTAGCACGATTATTTATACATTTCTTTGCATTTTAATCTTTGCATTTGAGTTTTCCCTCATTTCTCTCCTCTCTGAACCCAAAGTGCCATCTCCTGGCCACATCCAGGTACTGCATCCACTCGCCGCACGACACCTGGTGATTTTCCCGCATCTCTGAGTCGAGTTTGGTCTGGAAGAATGCTCATAATGGACATTTTCTTTCGATTTTTATATACTGCACTTGTTTAAAGCCCAAGTGAAGTGGGCTTTCAGCAGCAGCCAGTTGGACAGATGAGTGGTGGATCTTTTTTCTCTTCTCTATCCCGTTTGAGTGAGCAGCTCTTAAACAGGCAGAAACACACTTGGCCATACTTCTGCAACGGCTCAGCCTCTCCCTGAGGTTTGTTTGCATTTCGCCGTCTTCCCTTCACATACGCTGCCAAGCTGTGAGATCGGTGCCCACTCAGAAATACCGTATAAAATGTATAATGTAGCGCCGGCTATTAAAGTCCACCAGAGTTTGGCCCTTTCACAGACAGCTCCAGTTTTTCTGCCTAACGGTCACGCAGGGACGAGAGCACAAGGGGAGGGTTGGCTTCTCCAGACCCAGCTACTAAAATTGATGTTGATGGCTCTATTCCCTTTTACAAAAGCAATTAATTATATATATGTTAAACCCCACCAGACGTTTAGTAGTTGTGCTGCTCGCGTGTGGAACCCCAGGGTAGGCACGCTGAGAGTAAGCGCTCAGTTAGACGTGCACGCCTGTGTTCCTTTATTTCCAGTAAATTGTGATTTCAGTTCTCATTACTGTACCAGAGAAGCTCAGATATCGAATCAAGTCCTTAATTTATGGAGCACAGGAGGGGTTTTATAAAACGTTTCTGGTTTCTCCCGTTCCTCTTCCCGGTTTTCCCGTCCCCGCATTCTTCACAACCTCGCCCGTGGCGGCTCGCGGAGAGGAAGGGGAGCGAGAGGCAGGCAGACAGAACGCGTGACATCTGTCCCCGGCAGCAGACTGATGGAGGGAGGAAGCCAGAGACGAGCAGAGAAAAGCGCTTTGCATTTTCACCTTTCCACTTCCCATTAGCTGACAGCAAGAAGCTAATGACGGAGCAGGAGGATAATCTGTTGTTGTGCTTTTCCGCTGTCCTGTCAGGCCTGGGGAGGGACGGGCGGGCGGCAGAGAGCTGTCAGACGCTCACAATGAGTCACCATTCTCTTTCTTTCTTGTTGGATATTTAATTTTAGGCTCGCTCCTTTTAGGAGGAGGTGTTTCACTCCCTGTGCTGGATCCGCCGTTTCCATCCTAAACTGCGCTGTCGTGCACAGTTTCATCTTCAGTGCTGCTGTAAAGGGTCACACCGAAGAAAGGGAGTGACAAATTGATAAAGCCATGAAGCCAGCTACCTTCCCTTTACTGCTCCCTGTGGAACTTCCTTTGGTAGACGGCACCGGAGCCGTAAAGGAGATCAGAGGGCCCGGCGTGGTGACCTGTGTCTGCTCGTGTTTGGGTTCACCTTGCTTTAATAAACACCTCGGCGCAGAGAGAGGCCCCGCTCTCCACAACACACACCGCTTTGCTTAAACGCACAGCCCCAATAGCTGCACACACACGTGATTGTTGCGATTGTGTGTGTCTAGCTCTGCCCCCCCCCATCCAAGTGTCTCACAGGTGCATCTCTGCTCCGTCGGCTCGTTTTAGCCGGCCGGCGCGTCGGCCTGGCCCCAGATTTACTGCCCTGACACAGGAATCCATTAAAGGCTGTTTAGGGATCCCAGGCCCGAGCCTCTCTGAAATCTCTTTCATTATAGCTGCGAGCTACCATGCAAGAGGAGCCGCTCGCCAATCAGCGCGGCCGCCACATGTGTTCTTGGTTAGCGCGATGGCTGAGAGGCTTAAGTGGCTACTGCACACATCTCCTCTGCTGACTTTTATGGAGAAAATGGCACTTTAACTCTTGTTTTTGGTGTGTGCGTGTGTGTGTGTGAGTGTGTGTGTGTGTGTGTGTGTGTGTGTGTGTGTGTGTGTGTGTGTGTGTGAGTGTTCTGTGGCCGAACATGAGTCCTAAATGAGGCCGGGCCAGCCACACTTTATATTCCGCCTGTCTGTCTGGCACTACGCCGGCTAATCAACAACAGATCGGCTCATGGTTCCAGTGTGCCCCCCCCCACATACCCCCCCCCCCCCCCCCCCCCCCCCCCCCCCTCCCCATCATTCTATGGGGCTCTGAGGAATCTTTCTCTCTACTGAATGTTTCCTTCCTTCCTTTTCTCATTAATTCATTTGTTGTTTTTGATTTTGTGCTCATTTCTTTTTGGGGGCTGTTCCTCACCCCCACCACACTTTTTGCTCACTTTATAGTCTTTTTTTTTTATTATTTATATTTTTTGGTATTTTAGCTTTGATTTTGTAACCTTTTAAAGATGACCTTGGACTATGTCCCAAACACATTCTGAGTTTGAGTCGTTTGATTTTGAGTATCTGATTTTGAGTATTTGAGTCCCCAGCCGATACTTATTACTTACTTATGGCAATACAATGAAAAAAGGGTGGACAATTAGGTTGTCCCATCATTTTATTATTACTATTAATATTATTATTATTGAAACCATGAACAATGTGTCACTGTTAAGTGTTCCTTATAGCTCCACCTACTGGCGACAGGAAGTGACCTTCTTTGCCGTACTAATAGCTTTAAAAACAAAGTTGTGAAACTTACGTAGGTCAGAAGTGATGAAAAGTCAGAGCGACTGGATCGGTCGTCAGTAACGTGTGAGGCTCCTCAAACGTTGCTGCAGATTAAGTTATTAAAACAAGGAGATCGCACCATTTTATCACAAAATAAACAGCTACTAAACAGACACATTCAGGATGTTTGTTCAAATGTGCAGCTTTTCTTAACTAAACAAACTAAAAAGATCTCTATAAAATCAGCTATCAGACGGACAAATTTGGCTATTTTGGCGGTGAGCTTTTAGGCTTTTTTGCCTCCTCTCTCTCCTGAACACATGAGACCACCCAACATTACATTTCTGATACATCAGTAATCCGGATCTTTGAAAATGACTTGATCGACCCCGATTTCTGATCACGCGACAGGATCGAGGGCGTCCTTACCTTTGACCTTTTGACATCCTTCCGATCTTTGTTTATGCATCGAGGGGGCTGATTCTATAGTTTGTTTTAATGTATATGTCTCTTATGCCCACTTCATTGTTTGGGTGTGTAGGAGGTTTGCAGCTAAATGTATGTAAAAGTAGAAATGATAACACCCCGTCGTGCTAACATAAATAAACATGCACACGCGGTGAGAGTGCAACATGTGCATCCCAGCAGAAGGCATGTTAATATGTGGCCTAGGGCAGATTCAGACTCCCATGGGGAGGGTCCTGCCCCATTTTCTGAAGCTTCTGTCTCTTCTTTAACCGGCCTGTTAAATAAGGTGCACAGGTGACTTATTAAAGCCCTTGTTAGGAAACTGTGGCGTGCACGGGTCGTTCACATGGGCTGGTGTGAATAATAGACACGATTCATGTGATTTACTGAATAAAGAAGTAAAGATTTTAATCCCAACAATGCAGAAATTTTAATCGGACCCTGAAACCAGCTGCAGAATCGGTATCTTCTGTCTTGTGCTGCTCCAATCTTCACTCTCTTTTCTCTGCAACAGCAAAACCTCAACAAGTCACCCATGAGCGTGGGCCCTCGAGACCTGGGCTACGGGCTGGATGATGATGAGCTGGACCGAGCAAGCAAGTACGTGTTGGAATGGATGAATGGATGTTAAATATTTAAACCAGGATATTTTTAATAAAGCTTTTTACATCCAAGCACAACTCTGTCAACTCCTGGGTAATACTGCCTCCCAGTGGCCACATTTTGCAACTACAGTTGTGACCACAAAGGTCAGTCAGAGTGAGAGTGAACACTCCGGCTCTGTCCCTCCAGGATCTCCTCAGAGGACAGCGGCGATGTCCCGTCCTACACCGAGGACAGCGACGACTCCTACTCTCTTGACCTCGACATGGAAGCCTCCAACCCGGGCCAGATGAACCTGCTGGAGGAAATCTTGGACTCTCTGAACACCTCAGCGGTGGAGCAAGGCAAACTCAGCGCTGCCAAGAGTCTGGACTTCTTGAGGTCCACTGAAGATCTAGACTACAAGTCCCCGGTATGAAGAGAGACTGGACACGTGCCGGGATTTAGAAGTTACATATCAAATTAAATTATAGTTCAAATCAATCATTATAATATCAGTTTAAGATGAAGCTACATTGATTCCTTGATCTTATTTCCTCCTTCCAGAAAAAGTCCATGACGTCTGCAGCTACCAACGAGGGCAGCGGGAGTGGAGGAGACGAACCGAGCAGCTGGAACATGGGCCAGGACGACAGCGCGGTGCACGGGAAACACCTCCCCCCGTCTCCTCGCAGGCAGCTGAATAAGAGCAGCCTGAAGATGTCAAAGACGGCAGCTCCTGCAGCCCAGGGCGCCAAACCGCCCCAGCTGCAGCTTCACCAGCCCAACATGGGCCGAAAACCAGGAGACCGCCTCTCCTACTCTCCTTTAATGTTCCACAAGGTCACGCCCACGCCGTCGTCTCCCACCTACTGTTTAAGGTCTCGGAGCACATCTGAAACACAGGCAGGTGCGGAGCCTCCTCAGGTCTCCAACCCGTCGGCCTCCACCGGCATCCTGAGGCGGAAGGTTCTGTCCAAGGAGACAGTGAAGAATTACCAGGAGAAAGCTCTGCAGAGGCAGGCCAGCAGGGGCCAGAAAGAGAACCCAGGCAGGTCCAGGACCACTGTGCAGGTCTCGTGGGAGAAGGAGGTGTCCAAGGACGGGACGTTGGGCCTGGGCCTGTGTCTGGGTCCGACGGCCGTCACGCAGGACCGAGGCCTCCTGGAGGAGATTGACTCCATGTGTTGCCTGGGATCGGTGGTCAGCAGCAACCTGCAGCAGGTCCGATGCAGCAGCAGCGAGACCCGGCTGGACAGGCGAGACCAGCCGCAGTGACGTCACCGCTCGCGCAGGTGCATCACACACCTGTCCATGTCACACACACGGATGATGCAAACGGAGCCTTTTCAAACAAACACTGGTTTCCAACATGGAACAGAATCTAATAACACAGGTTCCATATTAATGGATGTACAGGACAAACAGTTATTACACGATTTTTTAAAAAAAATACTTGAAACGTCTTGAGTTGCGGTTCTGCAGTGGCCTTTTCAGGGTGACTGTAGGATTAAATCTCATGAAGCAGGAAATACCCCCCCCATCCCCCCCCAGAGCCGGGTCAGGGCTGGTCCAGGGTTAAGAAGTCCTGAGGTCCGCTCTGGCCCCTGAAACATCCCCGGTGACATCCTTCCCCGACGTGTCGGGGCAGGTGCGCTCCCGCCTGTGTTCGGGATTATTCGGGGTTGGATTCCAACATAACTGCACCCAGCAGCTGATTCATGCATTCCAGAAGAGAGGCTGCGTTCCTCCAGACCTTTTTGAGGCCAGTATCGGTTATTTTCCCACCGTCGCTTCATCGTTTCTCTCTCCTCGCGTCCGATTGTCACTCAGCCTTAACGGAGGCCAGTCGCAGCCGTTTCCACGGCGCCAAAGCTGCTGATGTTCTGCCGTTCCTCAGCAGGGCGGACGGAAGAGGCAGCGTTCATTCCCAAACACACATCCTCAAAAATGGAACCCGTGTCCTTCAGGTCACTGGTCCGACCCGATCGTACTGTATTTAAGCAATATGGCGTCTTCCCGCTCTCCTGTGGAGGGACGCCTGTGTCCGGCTATCGTTCTCTCCCATCATTCCCAGCTCCACCACGGCTCCAGAGGAAAGAGGGAATTTTTCTTGCGTGTGGATTCTAACGTTTCCGCTTGGTTGTGCTCATGATTCCCGCCAGACGCCGCCGTCGCCGCGGCGCTCCCCCAGCTGCTGCCTCTCAGCGCTGCATCAGCCAATCAGCTCCTGACGTCCTCCCAGCGCTTCTAACTGCCCGGGAAAAGAGCTCCCTGCACCGGCCTTAAACACTTTAAGACAAAACACACTTACTATGCAAATATCTAAGATTAGCAAAATAAAACTTATTTTTTTCCTTGACATTAATATTATAATATAATAATATATTATATTGGGAAAGAATTAGTTCAGGCTGGTTTCCAGGGGCATCAAATCTCCCATTTTACTCAGATATAAAACGTGTGAGCAGAGGCGTGGCAGTGGGAGGATGGTGTGTGTGTGCGCGCGTGTGTGTGTGTGTGTGTGTGTGTGTGTGCCTTTAACGATGAGAAAAGCACCTGATGGGATCCTCCCAAGGTTCAGTGTTAAACCAGGAGGGTTCTGAGCTCTCAGGGGGCGTCAGGAATCCTCCTCTCTGGTCACCACATTTCTTTAGGCTATTTTTCTAAACCTGGTACTGAAACCAGCAGGTTAACGCTTGCCCCCCTAACCCCCCCTCCCCTCTATTTTATTAAAAGAGAAATCCTTGAACACTCAAAGGTAACTATTTAAAAATAAAGTCTCTGAGATTCTTTATTTAATTTCTTACTGATTAAAATTTATTTTACGCTGAGCAGACGTGTATTTTTCCGGTCTGGAGTATATTTTACGCGGATGACGTATGATCGGTGTTGTATGTTACAGACAAGAAAAACTAATATTTGAATGTTTTAGATTTATTTTTGGAAAGAATTTAGAACAATGATTTTAACGGTTGGGTTTGAGGTCACCTTGTGAATCCAGATCATCAGAGGCGACGCTTGCCCGTCGCTGTTACCTGCATGTATCTGCCCCTATATGTCGTAAACGGTCACGGTTCTTTAGAAGAGTCACTGTCAGTATTCAGCCCCGCTCTCTGGGCCCGCCGCGTGTTTCTGTGTCCAGAACATTTCTCATCACGCGGAAATCAGGATGGACGGGGGGAACGCCCGAGCACCCAGCTGCTGCTGAAAAGCTTTAAGGTTCCCCACCTCTTGACACTAAAACTGTGTCCGCGGGATAAATCCAGACACTTTAACCTCCCAGTTTTGATCAGGTCCAAATGAGTGTTTTGGGGAGGTGATGTAGCAGCATTTACTGAGGTACCGCCGGGTCAGAACACACCGCCGCGTCATTAAGGTGTTCAGTGTAGTGAAACGTTTTTACAGCTGATTTTTGGGGATTACTGTGATAATTATTACTTCACCATTTGCCGCATGCTGTCATTGCAGGAAAAAAAGTGAAAATATTAAACAATGGAGTTCAATCTAATGTGCTGTTCATGTGTAACCTGGTACAAATGCACAACGTCTGCACTGTTTACTGAAAATAAATGATCCTGGTTCATTCTTCTGCCCCGCTGGACTCTTTTCTTCTTAAATCCTGGCTGAACAGACACAAACACCCAGTCGTGGCCGTTTGCCGATAATTTAATACAAACTCAATCAAGCCACGATAGTATAAATTAACTGTTTGTGCACGTTAACCACAGTCAAACAAAGGTCACAGGTTAAAACCAAAGGCACACGAGACAAGACGCTAAACTTCCTGATGACACATCAGACAATGAACAGGAACATTCCATCGGTTTCCCAGCTGAAAGGAGGCGGCCGCAGTTTTGGGCCGACGTCGGCTGTGCTTAAATCCTGGATTCATCCGGAGTGGCGCCCGTCTCATATGAGTCTCTCCCTGGGAGGCGTCTGCGTGATGCTCCACATCTCCACCCGCGAGCCCTCTTTCTCCTGCCGGCTCGGGCTGTAGGTGCCATGAGTGGCGCGGCGGCCCAGGGCGGCGGCCAGCCCCACGGAGGTCAGGACGAGCGCCACCAGGAGGAGGACGGACACCAGGCTGACGGACAGCAAGAGGTCAGAGGTCAAGCCCTCAGAGGTCAACTGGAGGGCGAAAACACAAGAGTAACTCAACCCAAATGTTAATCTGTAAACATCACAAGGAATGGCACGACTTTGTATTCCGAGCTTTTCCGAGCAAAGTCCAGGATGGAACTCAGGTTTGATGGAAATCCAACAATTGAAACCCTCCAAACCTCACACACACACACACACACACACACACACACGCACACAGACGTCCTGCCTCGCTGCTCTCCTACACCAGGCGCTCCACACGCACTGCCAACGTGCTGATGGATGCGTTTCCCGGCTCAGCAGGTGGGCTGCGACTGCTGAGATCCTGGAGCTGCTGTGGAGCAAAACCTCCCTCCGTCTGCCGCCTCTCTCCGAGTCTGGCTACAGCCAGCACCCGCGCCATCGCCAAGCGGACCAGACGCAGTGCCAACGCGGCAACCACCCGCGAGCCGTACGGAGCGCGGCCCGTCTGTGGAGGATGGTCTGTCTCACACACACACACACACACACACACACAGGAGGCGCTGCCTGATCGTATGAAGGCACAGCAACCAGAAACACACCAACAACATTCTTTTGAGGTCGTGTTTGTGATGCTAAAGTCGTTTTTAACCTCCGTCACCACAGAAAACGCCAACAACCAGCACCGTCGACCAGATCTGACGCCTCCATTGACGTGAATCAAAGAAACATCAAAGCAGGGGAGCTGATGTTGATTCATGAAAGCAAAAGAACGCTGACGAGCTCACATCTGCGGCGCAGGCCGGCGCGCCGCGCCGTTGCTATGACAGCGCAACGGCGTTTAGTATCTCTGACTGAAGCTCCCCGTTGGAAAGTCGGCGCTTCCTCACTGGAGGTGGAAACGATATTCCAGTAAAAGCAGGAGCGTATTCAGCTCCGGCAGCGCCGACGTTCCACTTCCCTGATCTCCACTGCTGCTTTGTTGACTCCTGGAATAGAGCTTACCTGTCACGGCTGCACACTGGGCTGTCACAGCCAGCGTGGCACAAGCAGGCCAGTCAGGACCCTCCATCAGTCTCTGACACACACACACGTGGGGGGGGGGGGGGTCTCTGAGGTACGGAGGAAGGCCACCCTGGAGCCTGTGCACCGAGGCGGCGGCGGAGCTTCCCTGCTGTCAGCACTATCAACCTGCTCTGTGTGTGTTCCTGCCAGATAAGCTGCCCTCACAGGCTTGTGTGGAGCAGACCGAACTTCTCTGGATGCCACCAGCTCTGCTGAAACTGCACTTCAGCACCAGATGCTGTTTTTCTCTCTCCTTTTTTTTTTTTTTTTGCTGGCACAGCGTTTCTGCCTCTTCTGTTCTCGCTCTCAAAGGATGGCCACATCAGCGCCAAACACAGAGGAACCGCTGATCTACCCCCCCACACACACACACACACACACACACACACACACACACACACACACGGAGGGATCGGAGATGATCTACAATCTTGGCCTCGGACTGTGACAGTGCGGTTGGATGTCACCTGTCAATCACTGCTGCTGGTGTTGAGGTCAGAGGTCAACACACAAGTCTAGTTCCTCAGATACCCGTGAGAACGCTCAGAGTTGTTATTAATATCAGTCGCTATTTCTATTAACGTGATGACGGATGATCAGGCTCGTGTCTTTAATTCGGCGGCGCTGACGTTAAGGTTTAAAAACGCCCATTTGGTGTCGTTCACTAATCCCACTGGAATTCCTGGCCAGTATTTAACGCTGAAGCTTTGTTTTTACCCAGTTGCCCCATCATGAATTATTCATCAGCAGAAACGCGGTGACTTTGTTCCTCCATCTTTGCTCCGTCATGATGGATGAGAGAAACGCTGCTGCTCGTTAACGTCGCAGGCGTCTGGAAGGTATCTTCTTCATCTCCTCCCTGATTAAAGCATCATTTCCATCAGCTCTGCACAAACAGAGCTGATTCAAAGAATTTATCCGTGGCTCTTTAAAATGGTTCTGATCATCTCTGATTCGGTTTTTGCGCGTCTTCAATCATCCAATCGAACCCTCGGAGCCAAACCTGTGCTGCGTGTGTGTGACACCTGTGCTATTCTGGACTCGACTCCTCACATCCTGTTAAGGCAGATTAAAGCGTCGCCTTTTGGCTCCAGACTGTCTTTAACCTCCAGCTGACGTTTGTGTGGGAAAAGAAAAATGAAGATGAGTGAAAACAGGACAGAAGACGGACGAAAAGCGCGTGTTTGACTTTATTAGACAGCAACAAAGACACAGACAGAGATGAAAGAAATGAAAGACAATCAGGAAGTGGTGGTGAGAGGTGAAGGACAGAGCAGGAAGTGGGAGGAGTCAGCGTGGAACACAGGTGAGATCAGGATCAAGTGCAGATGGGAAGAGCTGACGGCAACACGGGTGATGTTAATACTGTGGAGAAGGTAGACTTGAAATACGTCCCGCCTTCCTCGGGAAGGTTTAGACATTTCTTTTTTGGTGCGAGACAGCCGACTGCCGTCAGTCTGTGCGTGAGAGCGCTACTCCGAATGTACATCGGGAACAAAGCGAGACTCCGTCTTCCCTCTGGGCGCCTTTGTAGCTACAAGCCTGGTTTGATAGCTCCCGCCTTTATCCCTGAACGGAGCTGAGGCGAGAGTGACAGCATGGCGTCTGCCAGAGACGTGTTAAAGAACATATTTGTGATGTTCCCTCACTGGCACCATAAATGCCTCCTGCATCTTTCCCCACCTGATCAATGCCGAAACCAACAGACCCAAGGGAACAAAAGCCATTTAACAAGTTCACTGACAGAAATTGCAACCTTAAACTACGGTCGGTCTGGTTCCGCCACTCATCACTGCGTCTACAGGCTTGAAATAAATAACTTAAGTCAAAATACACAACGACTACGGTAGATTTGGGGCTTTCAAGGGTCTAGTTTAAGGCACAAAAACAGCTGTGGTACATTTGATGTCAAACTGTGCAGAAGGTTCTTCATCAATAATGATCCCGTTACAGGTTCCACCACAACCTTCTGTGGGATCTGCACCGACAACCACCAGCGCAGGAACACACACTGGCCCACTTTTCTAGTCGTTGCCCCCCCAGTCTATCTCAGGCTCGTCGTCCAGCCTGAGGATCAGGTAGGAGAGCAGCTGGAACAGGTTCTGCCACAGCAGCAGCGCCACGTAAAAGTAAATGTCGCTTACGTCCGTCTGGCACACGTCTCCGGCGTAGCTCATGTCGCACACGCACACAAACTTGTTGATGAGGTTGTGGCAGTAGCCTCCGTTCTGGCAGGGGTTGGACTTGCACTCGTCCAGCTCCTGCTCACACCTGCAGACACAGAACCAGCGCGGCGGTCAGGGCCCAAGTGGTCACAGAATCAAGGCCAAGTTCTTTTTCCATTTCGGGCCAATTCCCCGACGTTCCAGCGGGTGCTTGTTCTCCACGGATCAATGTGGGAACCACCTGAAATACACCACTGGTGGAATGAAGCTCTCGGGGTTCGTTCATATACAGAACACAACATGGCGGGGAAGGAAACGGAGTAGGTTGTCATTCCACGGCGTTCCCTGTCTCATTCCGGAATGTGTCGTTCATTCTTACCGGTGTCCGGTGAAGCCGGGGGGGCAGTCGCAGGACAGCTCTCTGTCGGTGCAGTTGCCTCCGTTGAAGCAGGTGTAGTTTCTGGTTTCATCGCCGCACACAGAAACAGGAAGCTTCGGCCGCCTGGTAGGGAAAAGAAGACGACCACGTCTCACTTAAAGCTCTTTTTCAGAGGGATGTTTTTACTTCGACAGCAAAACGGGAGGATTATGGGAACCTCCTAATGAGATTAAAGACCTCCCTTAATACTCAGTAGAGGTTAAAACAGCCGGGAATAAAAAAGGTCATTTTGGAACGGAAAAACTTGTGGGAACTGATTTGAAATTTACTTTGGGAACGTTCCATTTTAGGATACATCCCTCTGGTTTAGATGCCAAGAATCTTGAACCCCAACTGCCACTCATCCCGGTCTTAAGATGGTTTGTCACGCTAATATTAGCTTTGGCTTGCATTTTGTTGCACACGGTTGAACAGAAACATCTGAGGTGACGTTTGCGAGGCAGGTATCTAACGGGAGGCAAGAAGAGCAAGAAGGAATAAAACAGGAATAAAAAAAAGGGAACTTACACCTTTCTCAGAACAATGTACCACGGAATCTCTTCAATGCGTTCACTGGAGAGGAGTGGAGGGAAAGATGGGGGAACGGGGTAAAAGAGAGACAGAAAGAGGAGAGACGGAGACAAAAGAAGTCATTCTGATGAAAACGCTGTGGCTGCGACGTTCCCAGTAAAGGGAGGCAGGCAGGAAGTCTGCCGCCTGGCTGACTGAGACACTTGCAAAGGCTTTCCTTATGCAGGGGGGGGCAGAACGCAAGAGGCTGTATGTTTACGGGATAAATGGTTGGAGGCGTTCCCCTGCTGGTTCTCAAGGTAAACACTAGATGACAGGGGAGAGGAACCGGTGCTGAACCGGAGCGCCTTGTGTTGGGAGGCCTTTTCTGGCTGACACTAGAATAGAAAGGCAGCATCTGAGGCTGTTGCTGCAGGCTGGATTGAAACGCCGAACAAAAGGCGGAGACGTGGAGACATTTAGATTGAAGCTCCGTCTTTGTGTTGTTTATACCCTCCCCTGTTTGTGCAATTTGGAGCATTTATTTTGTGGCGCGCCTCAGCAAGCTAACCAAGGCCTCCACACTGCTCAAGTGTGAGCGTTCGTCCTCAGTGCATCAGTTATCATCACCGCCTCCGCTGCCAGTGATCTCCATTTCCCACAATCCCTTTGTGCTCAAGTGTTCCTTCCTGTGGACCTCTTCTCGGCTGTGGGCGGAGCTTCGCTGGAGGCCGATTACATATTGAATAACCAACTAGTTTGGTGCTAGCAAAGCAACAAAATGTGGCACGAATCGCTTAAGAGATGACACAACAGGATTACTGTAAGTAGATCCCTATTTACAACGCCATGCAAGAGTAAACAATTTGTGTGTTCATTTAGGAGAAGGATACCAGTATTTGTTTTAAGATCACAGTCGCGTTGGGGATAAAAGGGACTAGAGACCTGCTTCATCCTGCAGCCACCTCAACTCACTTGCACAGGGGTCCGGTGAAGTTCTCCGGGCAGAGGCAGGCGTAGCGGTCCGGCCCATGCAGGCAGGTGCCTCCATTAGCACACCGGTGGGTCTCGCACACGTCCACTTTTTCATTGCAGTCCACCCCTGCGAAGCCGAAGTCACAGGCGCACTCGTAGGTCAGCCCCCTCACGCTGCAGTTGCCATGGACGCAGGGGCCGGAGGCGCAGGTGTCGGTGAAGAAATCGCAGCGTCGGCCCGACCAGCCGTCAACACAGCTGCAGTCGAAGGCGTTGAAGAGGTCCCGGCACTCTGCTCCGTTCAGGCAGGGGTTCGAATCGCACACCGGGGCTCCGGAGCACCCCAGGAGGGGAGGCCGCGGGGACGTCTGGACAAACTGCTCCTCCTGCGAACGCGTGAGGTTCACCTCAGAAGGACCCAGGTACGGCAGAGCAATGCCACCCAGCTCGACTGTACTCAGGCACCCACTCAGGGACCACCCAGCGTCAGGGGCCAGGCCCCCTAAGAAGATATCCACCTCTTCCCTGAGGAAGTCCAAGTTTCCTCCTTTGGTCCTGGAGACACTGGCCTCCTCTATTTTCTCGTCGAGCACCAGAGTCCAGCGGGAGGTCGGTGCCCACGGCGTCACCATAAAAAGCTGCACGCTGTGCCACTCGCCGTCGCTGACCCCGGACCTGCTACTCAGGCTGATGGTGGACACGGCCCCCGCTTCATCCCTGCCTTCTTCAGTGGTGCTCTGGAGCTCCAGGAAGAGGAACCCATCCTGGACGGAGAGGGTGATGAAGGCGGAGCCGCTCTCTGCGTGCAGGACTGCCACGTTACGTTTTCGAGTGCGCAGGTTTAGAGACAGGCTGGTTAAATTGCGGGATATTTGTCCATTTCCTCGATAAGTCAGCACGGTGCTGTCGTTCAGGAAGGTGGCGTTGGCGTAACCTAGGAGACCAGAGGAAGTGTCTTTGAGCCAACTGTAACATCCACTCATATAAACACATCGGGATGATCTCTGAAGAGCTCACAACACTTACACTCATATCCCCGGTTCAGCACCCGGCACTCGGAGTCAGCTGGACAAGGGGACAACTCGCACCACCTGACCTCCTCACAGCGCCGCCCTGCTGTCTTGGGCGGACAGGCGCAGGTGAAGTCATCCCACGCTGAGAAGCACGTCCCACCGTAAAGACACGGCTTCCTCTGGTGATGAGATACCAGCTCTGGATTTTAAACGCTGCGCTTTTAAATCCTTATCGACAAACACCCGACCTACTCACCCTGCAGCCGTCGTCCCCAGAACATCCCGCCGTGACGTTTTCCATGAGCTTCAGAGGGAAAGAGTTGACGGAGGCGTGCAGCTGGAAGAACTGCAACCTCCTGTCATTCACCCTCAGGTCCTGGACGCAGCCTTTCAAATATCCACCAAACACTGAGGTCATCCTGCCTTCTGTCAACCCCCCCACATACACACTGTGTCCAGCTTCCACCCCCACCGTCCCCACCTCCACCTCGCCCTGTTTCTGCGCTGCTACCCGCAGCATCATACGACTCGCCTCTATCTCTAAACTCACAAAGTGGACCCCCCCGTCGTTTATCGGGCTCTTTGACTTGAGGATCTCGAGACTGCCGAGCTGCACGGCGACTCTTCCATCCTCCAGCCACATGTGGAGGTACCGGCTGCTGCCGTTGTCGAGGGCCAGGACGAAGCCGTCCAACCTCCGGGTACGCAGAAAGAGGGAGACGGCAAAGTCCCGGCCCATGTCCTGGCTGACAGTGAAGACTGCGTAACTGTGGGAGTCTCCGTCCCCAAAGCGTGCCGTCACGTGTTCTGCAAGAGGGTTAAAAAGGTGACCAGAGAAATGTGTGAGTACCGCAGCACCCAGGGACGATCAGTCACAGGGAACGTTCATCGCATTTGTGGTGTAAATCTGTGACCAAGGTTGTTTTCTGTTTGCAGAAACCTGGTAAACTGACAGAGAGCATCAGGTTGACAGCAGCTGTGAGTTCACCCCTTTCCACCCTGGATTTGTCACCAGTGGTCAGAAAGGTCGTATGACGAATGCGAATGACTATTTTTAGCGTGACGATCAGCGGCGGACACAGGTCGGTAATCTGTGGCGGCAAATCACAGATCAACTGGGTGGGAATCTGCTGCTCTGGAGCAAAAGGTTGACTTTGAAGCATTGTTATTTTGCTTCCCTCCAAAGTCACCTGCAGGCTGTAGGCTTTTCTCTCTGTAAATAGAATTATACCCTTAAGCCTCCATCTTATATAAGAGGATCTCTGACCTTTACTGTGACCTTTGATTGGCCTCATCTCTCCTCAATTATCTTCTCTCACACATCAGCTGCTTAATCCACATCTGACTCAGGTGTATTTCTCTGAATATATATAAATGTATATGTATAAAACATTGCATCGGTCATACCCTCCTCGCAGTCCTGCCCCTCGTAAGGCCTCGGACATCGGCACCGGTAGCTCTGCCACAGGTTTACACACTGTCCTCCATTTTTGCAAGGCACATCCAGACAGCGGTCCCTGTGGTTGCAGCCAGAGGACACGTTAACAGCAGAATTCTTCGGCCACTCCTCGGGGACGACGAGCTGCCGGTCCACAAACACGTCCCTCATGCAGCCAATGAATGATGGAACTGGGTCCTCCTCGCTGGGGCCAACTCTGGGTTGAAGCACTCCACCAATAAAAGTGTTGTGAGGAGGGGAAGCCAAACTGACTGGTGCGCTTTGGACAGGAATTGCTTTGTGGCACGGCTGCCTCGCACAGCTCACGGAATCGTCCAAGAGTTTTAAACTGAGCACCCTGTTTCTGAGAACCGTCTCCACAGAGTGCCAGTCTCCATCTGTGACATTGTGTGGCAGCTCCAGGACTTGGCTGAGGCCGTCCGCCTCGGCTCCAGCAGAGGCGTTCCTTCTCAGCGTGAGACGGAGCCGTCCTTCGTCCAGCTCCAGGCTAAGAAGTGAGCCCCGGCTGTTCCGCCGGAACAACATGGCCCTCGGAAGGACGGATCTGAAGCTCAGTGTGATGTTGTAATGAGGCCGTGCGCCCGCCAGGGGGCTCCGCAGCAGCAGGTAACCTCTGCGTTCAAACGAGAAGGTCGTTGGGGTCGCGCAAAGCAGCCCAGTGTACCCAGGAGAGCAGGAACAAGTGTATCCATGACTCCCATCCAACAGGGAAGGAATGCAGGAGCCTTGGTTCTGACAGGCGTGTCCGTCACAGCCCACCAGCCTCTCATCACAGTTCTGACCTCCGTACAAGACGCCGTGGCCGCTGTGTTTGAGACAGTGGCAAGTGTAGCCTCCAACATGGCCCTCACACCTGCCCCCATTCTGACAGGGATCAGGGTCACAGAGGTTTATCACCTCCTGGCAGAGGGACCCTGTCAACACAGAAGATAATTCAGATGTAAATTACATACATGCGCTGTCATTATCTCACGTCCAGTGACGTTGTTACGCTCACACACTTATGTGATCGGGTTACATAATCACAGCAACGAGGGAAACAAACAACACGGGAGCGTTTTCTCTTTTTTATTTCCTCTCGCATGGATTCCCCCTGGAACAGTAACATTACCCTGGACAACTATGCTGCCCAGAATTCAAATTAGCAGCACCAGAAGCCAGATGGTCAAGTGAACATTTGCCTAAAAAAACACTTGTCCCACCAAATTGCCATTTCCTTATCTTCTTAGGAGGCTTTTCTTTTTAAACTACTACTACTGACATATACAACCCATTGTATATTGTAGAGACACCATGATAAATAATTAAAGAATTTCAAATGCACTTAAAGATGTCCTCTGGTATTACCTGCTCCAAACAACAAAATTCCCCAAATCCATAGCGCCGGTGTCTGCATCATGCCTTCACTTTTCCCCCCAGCGTAGGAAGAAACATTTGTAACGACACCATCTCGTGTGTGCAGGCCACCTCAGTGGAGGAGCTGTGTGTGAGGCTCCAGTCAGGGCACCAGCAAAGCCAGATCCTGGGGATTAAGCTAATGCTATTTGGCCACCTGAGTCAGTGCCACAGCGGCTCTCAGCAGGGAACAGCTCGCGGTCTTAGCTACCTCATCAAGTCTTGTGTAAGAAAGACAGACATGACCTGGCTCTTTCACTTGAAAAGTGGAATTTTTGTGCCTTTTTATGCTCCAATTTACAGTAGACTAAAGCGCTAAAAAAGCAGTCTAGTATGTCAGGCGTGATATAAAATGTATATCATAATTAAGCGTGTGTTTTTGTGCACCACCATCACTGGACACCTCTGACTTGATAAATTCTCACCTGTTGTTCCTGGAGGACAGCTGCAGATGTAGCCCGCCGCACGCTGGCGGTCGTACCGTTGCGGCAGCAGAGGCTCGGTGCCGTAGAGGGTCTGCCATGACCTCTCCACGCATCGGCCTCCGTGCATGCAGGGGCTGCTGCCACACTCGTTGATGTCGATCTCACAGTGGCGGCCTTCGAATCCTGAAATGGGAGTGACGTCATGTCACGAGAAAATGAAACAGGAGTGCTCAGATCACAGTTTAATGAGCCTTATATCAAAGAATGGCCATGCATACCTGAATAACAAAGGCCTAAATGTTTTTTGTAATTTATTTGCAAACAGTGTTAATGATGTATCTTAGAAGATTAAGGCCACATGACATTCAAATTTCCTTACTTTTATTGCTTTTTCTGGGTAAACATAGTATATTGGAGATATTGGAGATAGAAACGGCATGGCAACAGACTTTATATGAATAAATATTGGTGTATTTTTTTTAAAGGTGTGACGCTGTTTTAAATTCTGAAACATGTACCTGGCCAGCACACACAGGTGTAGTTACCCTGGTGGTCCTGACAGGTGGCGCTATTGAGGCAGGGTCCAGAGTGACACGGCGGCCGCGGCGTCTCGCAGTGCGTGCCTGTGAAGGCTGTGTGAGAGCAGTCACAGCTGTAGCTGAAACCAAAATCATGTCATTAAATATAGACTTTTTGCCGTTGAAGTAACAGGATAAAAATGATTTCGCACCCATTCACTCCATCCACGCATGGAGCCCCATTTTTACATGGCTGCTCTTGGCACTCGTCGGTGTTGAATTCACACTTGTGTCCTTGGAAACCAGACGGGCAGATGCAAGCGAAGCCATCTGTGTAGTCATGGCAACGGGCGCCATTGAGACACGGCTGTGACTGACACTCATCAATCTGGATCTCACAAGTGGCCCCTGTGAACATGAAAGTGTGCACAGAAGACTTCAGAGGGAGAGAAAGCCTGAGGGCAGGGGGCAAAGATGAACAAAGCCCCCCCCCAATCGTGTTTGGGCTGCTCCTTTAATCTTACTCCAATGTTTGTCACAAAAACAGTGATATATTGTATCTGATAAGTGTATCGCTGTACTTTGATGCTTGTTGTGGAACATTGTGTGAATTCATGCATTTCCAAGATATTAACTTGTAACAAAAAACAGTTTGATAAGATTCACACTCCTCAACATGAGAAGATTTGTTTTATCCCAAAGACTGGCTTTTATAGTAGTTTTCAAGGTTACCCCATTGTAATTCCTGTTATTGCCTCCCTAAATTTGAGTTAGCTACAGCTAATTAATGATGTCAGTGTTCTAATTTATTTATAGTCAAAACTAAGCAGGGAGAGAATAAAATGTACAACAGTATTTGAATCACACAGCATCACGTGATTATAGTATAATTGGATAAGAAATGTGACCTGTCTTTGGACATGCTAACAAAATGCTATCAGAGTTAGCAGGAGTCATCTTTTGTCTTTAATCACTGAGACCATACTAAGCTAAAACCCATATGGGGTGAGACTTGTTTCATTTCTCTGTTAAAATGAGAAGCTACGTCCACAGTTCTCCTCACCCACCTGTGAACCCTGGAGAACACAGACAGGAGAACGTCCCCACTCTGTCCTCACAGGTGGCTCCATTCCTGCAGGGCTGTGAAGCGCACTCGTTCACGTCGATCTGACAAAGGCCGCCCTGGAACCCCGGTACGCAGAAGCAGGAGTACCCGCCCCCACGGGGCCTGCATATGGCCTTATTCTGGCACGGGTTTGGGGAGCAGGGGGCAACTGTGGAGGGCGGAGGGCTCGAGCATCCACCTTTGAACAGAATGTGGAGAGATTATTAATCTTGTAGCTAGCTGTCATCCATAAATGCACAATTCATCCACAATTACCTTTTTACCTCTTGACTTAAAAAAATCTCTTAAGCTGTTTTTCTATATGGAATCAAAACTTAAGGACCTCTTAAGGTGTCAGGAGTGAGTCTGTCTCCATGGTAACCGCACGCAGAGGAACGTTTGAGGCACTTACACACGCACATTATGTCGCGCTTCAGTCAGCAGAACGTTCCCGCCAGGGCGCTGCAGGGATCAGGAATCAGGTCTTATTTAAATTTAAAATGTAAACTTGGGAGCGTCTGTGACACAACTACCAGATTTAAATGTCTGTGTGTAAACTGGATCTTTGAATGAATTCCTTGGAACGTGTCCTCCTCATCCTCCCTGTCCCTGCCCACACACACCACACACACCAAACACTCAGGACCACAAAGTTGCCATCCAAGTGCCGCCAGCCCATAATCTGGAGCGTCACATGACTGTTGACGCTGAATATAAATGATTCTGGAGTGATCCATCATGTAAATCAGGTCTCAAGTGCGCAATCAGCCAAACTGGGGACCAGAGCGTGATTACCCACGTCTCCGCTCATTCTGGGCTGTCATTGGTCGGGGGGTCAGAGGCAGGAGGGTCCTCCTGACGCGGCTCAAACACGTCTAGACTCACGTCTGCTCCATGCTCGCTCGGCTCAGGTGTGTTTTGCAGGGAACAGGGAAAAGCACCGTCTGTCTTCACACTGGTCAGAGATCAGAGCTCAGAAACGGGCCCGTTGCCCGTTTCAGTCTCGGCTCCAGCCAACCGCACCCCCCCCCCTCACCCCCCCATTCCTCCCACAGCACAGACGGATCTTTCAAATGCAAATCATCCCTGAGGGGCTTTGTTTGGTCCTATCAGAAGGCCCCAAACAGCACATGTGAAGCACCTGACAGCTCCGGTCTGATGCATGTTGGAGATGTATCTGCCTGCACGTTTGTTCCACTGGTGATAAGAAGATGTTGGATAACGGAGGGTTTTACAGCCTCTGGGACTCTCGGACCCCCCCCACCACCCCCACCCTCGAGGGTCACAATCCTGGCCCTTATTGTTGCATTTGTTTTTCCCCCTTCACAGCTCTACAAAGAAATCAGTGCAGGCAAATATATCAGCTCACAGAGAGGCTTCATTTACATTCCCTGCATGGGCTGTTTGTAGTGCATAATTAAAATATATTTCCATTTTAAGATAACAATATTAAAACCAAGACCATCTCAGACAATCCAGGTACGCTATAACTGAGCCGATCACTTACCATCGATCAGCAACAGTGATGAGATGAGAACGGTGCGCACCAGTGATCCAAAACTAGGGCGATAGTTGAAATCCATAATCGGGACAGGAAACCATCCTGTTCCCCCGAGCCCGGCCGGTCTGCGTCTGTCTCTGCTGCTGCAGACTCATCTGCTCATCTACACTCCAGACCTACTTGATGCTCACTTGTGTTGTTGCTGGAGCCCCATCAGGAGTCTCCATCAGCACCCTCCCTTCCTCCCTCCATCTCTTTCTCTCTCTCTCTCTGTCCCTCTATGTCTCTCTCTCCCTCCTGCACAGATGAGGCGGATCAGCGTGAAAAAACACAAGGCTGCCACATTAAAAGACTCCCTTTGACTTTAAAAATTAAACAAAGCTGTCAAGTGGTTCACTGTAGTTAATCAGCAAGTTGAGTTTGTACTATTCTGTCTAACTTAAATCAGTTACTTCTTAAATACTTACCACGAGCTGCCAGAGTAGCCCTATAAATGCTCCCAAAGCTACAAGGTTTTTAATTAAACTGGCCTTAATTAGACTGGCCTCAAGGCAAAACAGGCCTATTGGATTTAATAGAGCGACTTTCTCATGCAGTGTTCTAAATCTATCAAGTTATTTTGGCCTATAAATAATTTATTTTTAATTACTTCGAAGTGTACCTGCCAATCTACACGGGTCATGCAGTTTTAAATAAGCTCATCTAAATAGCAGAGAGATTTTTTATTTTAATTTTTTTACATTCTATTTGTGTACGAAAGTAAAACCTAAAGTCAGAATAAACGTCGGTGTGGACGCGAGCGCGAGACGCTGCCATGGCAACGCGACCAGGAAGTGGAAGCCCCGGATAAAGCGGAGGGCTGCTCCTCTTTAATAACCTCTTATCCCAGTCTGTTCGGACCAGTACAGTTAAACATCTTATTCCCAGCACCATATGTGAGGCAGCGGGATGTCCAGGTCGGTCAGAGCCAGTTCAGCACCAGGTTCTTCGAGGTCAGATCGAGTTCTGGGCCGCAGAGGTGATGCTCGAAGATATTTAATGATTCCATCTTTACCTGTGTAACCCACAGATCAGGCAGCCAGGAAATATGCAGCATTTGGCCCACTTGGTGGGAGATTATGGGATGCTTTAAAATCTAAATTTAAACTTTTCTTCGGAATATAAAATATAGATTTTCCCACCTTCAAATCATCAAACCCGAACTTTACGATTAAAGAACATAATTATAAATTCACCTCAGAATATGAGCTCATTTGTTGATTCCTACAGAGTAGCAGAAAATATATTTCAAACTTTGTCGACAGATTGAAAAACACCTAAAATGTCTCATTATCTTTTATGATTTTATATAGATAAACATATCTACCCCCTATATCCCCCAGGATGCATAATATGTATTTCTGAGTGTGCAATTAATGTAATTAAAACTCCAGACATCCTGTTTTAATCAGATTTATTAATCCTCCAGCAGCAGAACTGATTTCTCCAGAACCAGCAATGAGCAGAGACACGCAGCTTCCTCCTGTGATCAACCAGACTGTCCCAGATGAACTTCTGCTCAGTCTATCCTCAGTCAGTGGGCCCGGCGCACATCAGCGCCATTGCAAGGTACGGTTCATTTTAGGACTATCGATTTGGTGCCAAGTGGGTCCAGTCTTCTGAAGGAGCCTTTTCCCTCAGGGATGTGGACTCAGGAGACCCGATGCAGTCTGGCATCACTCGCTGGGACGCAAGAAATACAAGTTCTTTCTGGAGCAGCCGACGTCCCTGACTGGAGCCGGCAGGTCAACCGAAGCAGCAGTAGTTTAATTCCTGCGAAGCATTAATGCATGTTTTCTCTCAAACACATGGGTCGCAATCAAAATGGCCGTAATTAAATAACCAAAGGGTGTCGATGTCTGTTGATGACGTGCAGGGATATTTCATTCCTGTGTGACGCTGTGGTTTCCCATAAGAAGACGACCCCCCTCCCACCGCTGACGGACAGGAGTGGTGCCGGCAGCCGGGAGGTGAGTCCTCACGTGTGGACGCACAAAGTCAAGTGTTACTGTTGCAGTTTGAAATGTGTTGGGTGTTTTCGGATGTTCGTTTTTTTCAAAAGGCCTCACATCATTGAACAACCTCATCATCAGCATGAGGTCAAAATAACGAACGTTCTGCTTTAGAACTCTGGCGTCTCGGAAAGTCTGATTCCAGAAGAGTATCGGGTCGTTAAAAACAAAGGTCTACAGAGTCTGGAATTCTACGAGGAGTGAGTCTGCTCTGTTAGTCCCGAGGTTTTAGTCATGAACTGGTTTGATCTTTATATATTTGCAGGCTCAAATCGGGACTTTGCTGTTTTCTTAGCTGTGGTTTTGCTTCTGTTTCTCAGTGCGTTCACTGTGCAGCTGCAGGATGAAGAGCAGAAGTTACACGTCTTCCCTTCCCTGTGAGCACAGACTGAATCCTTCGAAGAAATAAACCCTCGATTTAAACTGTGTTGTTGTTTGTTGGCACTGGTGGCGCCGTTACCCTGTGACACCCTGTCTGTTAGGAGGCCCAGCGGCAGACTGGAGGTGGTCCAGCTGATAAAGATGATGGACAACATGCTGCTGAAGGCTGGCGTGGAACAGCAGAGCGAGGAGCTGACTGAGCTCTCGCAGGTTAGGCAGACAGACGGACAATAACCTATTCTGTCGCTATAAGTCACACGTAAGGGCAGCACAATGAAATATCCTGCAGATGGAGAGTCTGCTGGAGCTGGTGCAGGCGGAACAGAACATCTACAGCATAGTTTTCCACGAGGTGATCAGACAGGTGACCGTCAACTGTGCTGAGAGAGGGCAGCTTCTCGCCAAACTCAGGTTAGCAGTCGGTGGTAAAAGCACTATCATGACCCCCAAGTTTAATTTCTAAAAACGTTTTAATACACTTGAGCAGTAACACCTGTTCCCAGAGAGCGTATTGTTTCCACTGATGTCTCCAGACAGCACTACCAGTCCCTGCTGGAGCGAATCCCCCGCTGTTTGAAGGCGCTGCACACTGAGGCCGTGGCTCAGAGAGTTCTCAACCGCCGGCTGGCCGAGGAGATCGGCCGCATTAGGACATCCTTCCAGCAGCTCAGCACGTATGTGGGTCGGCAGCCAGGATGCTGTCACCAAAACAAAGGAATTGTGTTATTTAACTTATGGTTTTATGGTCGTCCTCACAGAGCGCTGTCCAGAATCAGAGAGCACGACGACTTTGTTTCTCAGCAGACAGAGGAGGCCCATCAGCATCTGGCTGGAGCTCTGGAGCAGGCTCAGACCAATTCAGAGTCAGTTTGGACGGCTCCTTTCATTAAACACGATAAACGCGATTTATGCTGTAGAGACTAAATAAATTAGTCTTCGTTTGTTCTGCTATTGTCTAAAATTGAAATGTTCTCTCAGCAATAAGCAGACAGTGAGAGAGAATGCAACGTGACCCACGGTTTCCTCTCGGTTTTCTTAGCGTGGTCCAGGGTTACCACGAGCTGTATGAGCTGCACAGGACTCGCCTGGAGACCCAGCTCCTCCACATGATGAAGGACAGAGACTGCTGGATCCAGCTCAGCGTTTCCCTGGCAAAAAAAGTGCTAAGCAGCCTTTGAGATTCTGTTGACTTTCTGTGTCATTTTGGACGGCGGGTGTTTTTATGCCAAGAAATAACCTGAATGTTTGACTTTCAGATCATCTCTACAAAGAAGCTGAACACGATCAAACAGCTTCATATCAGTGAGCAGAGCTGGTTCGAGGCCGCGGAGCACTGCAGTCTTTACCTCGCTTCGATGGTAGCAGCAGCGTTGTTTATCTGTACTGCCCCACAGTTGCCGTTTAACATCTTAACTTTCATCATCTGTGCCTGTACAAAAACATGAAAACCGCCATGTCTCTGCCTGTCAGTGGTGGCACAGTAGGACTGGCAATGAAATGGCTGCCTGTCTGTAGGATTCACAGGACCTGAATGTCATCACGGAGCTTAATGACCAGTGGAAGGAGCAGCTAGTGGCGTTCATGTCCAAGCTGAAGAGCGCTGAGCACGTTCAGTGTGAGCAGCTGAGCATCATTCACCAAGGCATCATCCAGTGGCTCAACTTCTGCAAGACTCAGAAGAGGTAAATACCTGTTCCAGTGCTAAAGGAGGTGTTTTAATCAGAATTAGTATTCTTTGGAATGGTTTTGTGTAAGTTAGCATGTTTTTGCAGCCCAGTGTTGTGCTCTTGTGCTTTATTTTTCCATTTTTTTTTAGGTGTCCTGACCCAAAATGTGAGCCCACTTCACTGGAAAATATGAATGCAGATTTACAGCAGTGGGTAAATGTAAGCTAAGAGGAAAAGTTTGTTTTTAATCCAGTAGTTATGTTCAAAAGTCCTCTAATTGTCCTCTTTCTCTGCAGATGTTGGCGCTCCACTGTGAGTGCTACCAAGGTGAAACTCTGCTCGGCTACCAGGAGATGCTGGCTGAGCTCGACCGTGTCCAGAAGAGATGTTTGAGTCTGAGCCTTCAGCTCTTTAGGAGGCATCCGACTCCTGATGGTGAGCCGCCTGCAGGCCAGCAAGCTTTCTCAGAACTTGATGGTTTCCTGTCTGAGCTCCTTAAACAGCTGGACACCCGAGTCAGTGGAGAGAATGGTGAGACCACAGACATGGGCTTTACTAGAGTAGACAGGTGACCTTAGAAGTAGTAATAAAGGGTGAAAAGGTCTCTCAACAGAAATCTCTCATGTTGATTCAGGGATCTACAGGCAGATTACCTCACTTCTTGGGCAGATGGAATCCTGGGTTTCTAAGTTTGATGCCTCAATCAGTCGTCCTGAAACGATGTCTGTCTCTGACTGGCTGAACCTGGAGAAGGCCCTGCAGAGTTGGCAGAGCTCAGTAGAAAAGGTCCTCCAGAACTTCTCCTGCCTGCTCCCAGAGGAAACAGTAGATGTCAATAACCCTGACACATCGTAGGTGTTTCTCAATTTATAGAAATCTGCATAAGCTGAAGATTGAGGTGTTAAATGTAGATCGATTAAGAAGTTCTTACCCACCTCTCGTGTGTTTTGGGAACAGCACAGAGATAGAAAAGGTGTTCGCAAAAATGCAGGACTGCACGACCAGCCTGTTCAACCTCATTGATGGAGAGAACCAGAGACTCAGTGAGGAGGTGAGTCGGCTCACACAGTAAGGGAAGGTTTACAGATATTTTTGAACATGTGGGGTCATTTATGACACCACACACTGGAACTCAACGTCCATATTAGTCAAACAATTCAGTGTATGAACCAGTATGAATAACACACTGAAATGTGTCTGTCCTTCTCTAATGAGCAGGTCAGTTCTCTTCACATGACGCAGACTCAGTGGATGTTGAGTCTGTTACTGTTTGTGGTACCAGACCACAGTGAGGTCCAGCACCTAGAACATGGAGAACATTGTTTTGAAGATATCTCACCACACACGCTGGATGAGGAGGCCAAATATTTGATTAAAAAATTGGGGCATTTGTCAAGCTACCTCACCAGGTATAGATATATGTTGCAGTTTTGCTCACAGAGTGTAGACTTCCCTCTTAAACAAATATAAATTTCTGACTACAGTTCTTGTAAGCTCATTCTGGAGGAGGAGGCTCTGCAGCATCCACATGAAGCAGAAAAGGAGATGAATGAGCTCAGAAAGCTGCAGGTACTGCCTGATCTGATAAATTAGTAATTTCAAAGGTCGTAACTCATTTGGTACTTGGAATCTGTTCAGATTGAAAAATGATAAAATTAATTAATTTTATCATTTTTCTTTTAATAAAAAGTGAAAACGGGTCCCACAGACCCGAACACCACACAGGGGTTAAGCAATCTACAGCCGTTTCTCCTCATAAGGCCCAGCAGGGGGAGCCAAAGTACAATTACAGACTAGGACGAGTTCAGCTAATCGTCACGCTGTTTCTTCAGACAGATTGCAGTGAATGGGTGGAAACCTGTCTGATCCTGCTGGCAGGACTTCAACGGGGTCCTCCTGAAGGTCAGACGGATGCACCTGGCAATTGTGAGGATGCCTCCTGCAGCCACGGCCCAGCACTTCCAGTTGACAGCATTCAGGCTCTGGTCAGGGGTTCAGGACCAAGTACAAGACATTACCTAACCTAACCGTTTAATTTGAATAGACTTTTGCCTGTATATTTTTCACAGATAAATAAAGATGGCTTAAATGAGCCTGTAACAGACAACACAGTCAATGGTGATACAGAGGCAGGACTCACGGAGGTAAGCACTGTAACTCCTGATAAATGGTTTGGTACGACGCGCATTATAATGACGGTACGCCATGACAAACGCTTATTTTATCATCTGCACCCAAGGTTAGATTAAATGTTGGAATGTCAAAGTTAAAACACATCTCTTAATTGTTTTGAAGACATAAATGTAATTATTGTGTGGTTGCACGTATTCATTTATCCCAATCGTATCGTATTGTGTAAAGTTTATATCACGGCACTTCAGAGCACACCGAGCCAAGACAATGCTGATAATGTCGTGTAGGACGAGCTCAAAGACGGCGAGACCATCGTGGTGAAGATGATTGGCTGTGATGGGGACGTCACGCAGAGAAAACTGGGAGAGAACAGAGTGCACCTGAGCGGGGTCAGACAGAACCACACACCCTTCACGTGTCATTTCCATTGGCGTGAATCTGAATAGAAGTGAGCAATGATCCTGTCTCTCTGCACATCTGTCAGACCAAAGACTCAGTTGTTTCTCCGGTGACGGATGAAGCCCAGAAAGCTTTTGATGATCTGAGCACCGTGAGATTACTGCAGCAGGAACTTCTGTAAGTGAAGCAGAAACCGGAGGACGGCGATGCGGGCTGCTGTTGGGCGCAGATGTGTGTTTGTGTGGCTTTCTGGGGTTCAGACATGGATCTTTGTACGTGCAAATCAGGTTTTGTCAGATTTCCCTCTGTGTTTGTCAGCGATTCGGAGATGCGAGTGCAAAGTGCTGAGCGGCGCGCCCTGAAGGCTGAAGAGGCCCTGCAGTCGGCGCTGGTCAAGATTCAGGACCTGGAGAGACACCTGCAGGGTCGATCCAGTCTGATCTCTGAGGGTACTGAATTACAAACCCGGAACTGAGGCCCAGGTGCAGTGACAGAGGGGTAAATGCACGTGTTTTGTTTTATGTGGCAGAGAAAACAGAAACACCACAACCCTCTGCACCTGCTCCGACACCTTCAACTCCAACCAGGAAGCTCACAGCTGAAGCCAAAACAATGAGTGGCACCAAAAAGACAAAAAGGAACAAGTTCTCATGGTCACAAAAATAATATAAACTCACTGAATTCTATAAATTATGGATTTGCTGTGCTTATATTTTGCTTATAGATTAAATTAGTCGTTAGGTTTTAGTGGCTCTATGTGCTGTTTTTCCCCCTTCCAGAAAATAAAGACCTCACATTTAAAAAGATGCTTTTTTTATTCATCCTTTATTTCCACAACATCATTATTCTCTGCTGACGCGCTGAATGCTAAGGTTTCACATCCGTCACATCATCGGCGAGTCGGTCTCCACGCCTCCGTCCGTCATCTCTCCGTCAGCCTCCTCAGCGGGGGGAGGAGGGGGAGGCAGGGAAGAGACGTCGGGAGTCATGCTGAGGAGGTCTGGGTTGACTGGGAGGACCAGCGCAGGGTGGAGGAGGCGGAGAGAAGCCCTGAAGCCCTCCCAGACGTCTCTCTGCACCTCCGCTCCAGCCTGGAGGACAGAGGGACTCGTCTGTCAAACGTGTTCTTTACAAAACATCTGTAACATCTCTTTAAAAGTCCTTTCATCTATAGTTCATGTATAAAAACGGACCAGCAAAAGCAAGAATGTTAGAGAATTGCTGTTTAGAGCTGACCTGGTGTGGCTTTGTCTCAGCAGCTAAACTCTTCTGCAGCTCCTCAGGAAAACTGAACTCATCTCTGTCAGAAAATCAGGTCAGGAGGGCGAACAGCTATTACGGCACGTGCGCACGCACACACACACACACACACACACACACACACACACACACACACACACACACACTGAAGCAAACAAGCATTTTACAGAAATGATCCGTCCCTCTGAAGTTTACAAATCCGCCTTTCATCACCAAACCTGACAGTTTTCTTCAAAACAGAAGATTACATTTTATGTTGAAACTTAACTGAAACAGCCTTTTTGTTCTTGTTCCCAAAACACGGCAGGAATATAAGTGAAGCTTACATGTCTGCCCTTTCCACCTTGATGCCCCAGCGGCAGGCAGTGGCATCAGCCGCCGCCTGTATCTTCTGTCCCATCTTCCTCCTGTGCAGCAGGACGTGGCTGAACGTGTGCTGACCGAGCACGTCTCGGATCGCCGCCTGGACCACGGTCTGCAGCGCCGGGGTCAGCGTGGACACAGCCGAGCTGCACAAAACCGGATTCTCAATCTGGTAATAACACACCGCGCTCAGCTCCGGCCTCACCAGGTCCTTCGTCACCACCTGCACGAGTTCACCTTCAGTTGTTTTATACAGGACAGCTGGACTGATTTTGCCTGTCGGGTTGAATATTTACTGTATGGAGAGGAATCTTCAGCATCCTCAGACGGATGTCGACCTTGTGGCACACGTCAAGCAGAGGGAGGTAGAAGATGAGACCTGGGGGAAGCAGGAAATGAGATACATGGGGGGAGTGACCTGTGAGGGTCAGAGATTTGATTGCAACAACCTGGTCCTCTGGGTCGTCCACGCAGTAGGTGACCCATCCTGAAAATCACAGCTCGCTCGTGCTCCCTCACCACCTGTCAATCAAGATGACTGACATCATTCACTCGGTCCTACCAGAGCTGGAGGGTCAAATTAAGACATAAAAAGCTGCTTCAGCGGGTGAGTGTTTCTGCGTGAGCTAAGTTCACTTCGTACTTTGACACAGAACCAAATGGAAAGAGGGAAGAAGAGAAGAACCAGAGCCAAGACGAAGACCATGAGCAGCAACTCAAACACACCCAGGTTCCTGCGCTTCAGACCTGCAGAGACCCAAAACCACCTCTGTGAGAGTGAAAAGCTAAAGGTGAGGAAGGTAAAAATGGACAACACGCTGTCTCTTACCGTCCTGCTCAGCTGCCTCCAGCTGTCCAATGCTCCCGTCCTTCGTCTCCTCTCTCACGCTGTCTATGTCCACTACAGTGGTTTTCAGCTTCACTTCAGCATCCGGCTCCACAGCCACCTTTGCCTTCTCTGTCTTCTCCTTCCTTACTGATGTTGCCTCAGAGGTCCTGCCTGGCTTTGATTGACGGTGACCCCCAACATGCGCTAAGGCTCCCCTTTCCTTCCTGGGGGTCATTCTGGATCTGGATGTGCGACCTGAGCGGCCACTACTGGACTTTTCCATGCTGGCTGAAAGCTCTGTGGGAAAGAGCACTTGAGTAAAGGCTGCTGGGACCAAGTGAGTGGTTGGTTTTCTTTCTGACTGTAAGCAACTCTTCAGAATGAGTTAACCTGCAGGTGAATTCCGCTGTTGCTGCTGCTCCTTCAGTCTAAATTGGCGTTCACACAAAGCAAACACATTGTTAATTAGGTTGACTTTTAGGCTGGGGAGGTTCATGGTGGGAGGACCACTCGCTACCATCTTATTTGTCAAACTAATATAAATACAATGAACATGCCATCATTAGCTAATCCATGAAAGCAATACATGAGGATAAATTTTGAAATGTATATAAAGATAAGTTTAATGTACAATCTTTAAGTGAAATGCATGTTGTTTTCACACTTGGAGCTGCAGACTTTTGCACGAGAAAGTAAAACAGCAAAATTCAAGCTGCTACCTTGTGTTTTCACTGGCTTCTCACTGAAGAGCTGATGCAGTTTTTCCTGCTTTAACAGGATAAGATGGAATCCTCCTCCTTGCTGTGCTGTTAATCAAGTGAAAATTAAGTTGGAGGCTGACTCATTCTTCTGGGAATCTCCACCATGTCCGGCCTTGAAAAAGGATCTTCCATTAATGAACCGCAGAACAGCTGGGCAAGTTCATGATGGTTTGAGGAATGTAGCCCAAAATAAACAATCAAACCTATAATGAAATAAAACTACCATGAACTGTTTTTGTGGTAAAATAACATTTTAGAGTGAGACCCTGGAAAGACAACCTTGATTTTAAGTAAATTACATCATGATGGTTAAGTGCTCTCGTCTCTGTCTTTTTATATTGGCGTAAATAAATAGATATCTTTAAATATATATCTTTCTACCAAATATAGGATCATTTTATGTGCGTAACGCCTCCGACCATGCGTAGATCCTCCCTGTTGCAATACACGATCTGGACAGATGGTGTCGCTACTGAGGCATTTAGCGGACATTAGCGGAATGTTTTATCTGAATTCGATTACACAAAAATCGCCTTCTTTGCTTATCTAAGACTGTAAATCTATTAGCTAAGGTAAACATTTCGTGTTCTAAACAAAGTTTGCTCTTTTCCGAGTTAGCAGGCAGGTGTGGCCGGCGGGGGTCGAACACCAACCCTGGGCCGCCACCATCCAGAAAACCCAACTGTCACGGTACGTCTGAGGACATTAGCTACAAAATTGCTTCAACTAAAGTAAATATACCGTCAATGCTTTAATCTGTGCCTCATAAAACCTGCAACTTTGTCGAAACCCTGCTGGTTTACAAACTTGACGTTTCTATTCCAGGCGGTGGGCGCCATTTTAACCTCTTACAATGCTCTGGTTTAGTCCAAGTGTGTGTTACTTTATCCTGGTAAAGAAATACGTTTCAGAATTATGATCTAATATTGGGTATAAGGTGGGTTTTATGAGGTATCAACATTTAAGCCTCAAAGGGCTGAAACCACATAAACGATACGAACTGAAGTGGTAACACGTGGCCACACGTTTCTAAAGTGTTTTAAAGTATTTGGGGAATTCATTTCAGTGTTTTTATATTTTGTCGTTTAGTTTTGATTGCAGAAAGATGAACCAGGACAAGATTTTGCAAAAGCTTAAGAAAGACATCCGTTCCTTGCTCATTTCGTCTAAACTGGGTTTGGACCCGGAGCAGCTGCGGAGAGATTATGTGTCCCTGTTGGGTCACCCTCTGCCCCTGGCACAGCTGGGCTTCACTAACATCATGGACATGGTGACGACCATGCCAGATGTGGTGTCCATCAACTTCAGACAGGATGGCACCATATATTTAAAAGGTAATATTGCTTAGGCCTCTTCATCTGCCTTTCCAATACCTCAACTCACTTTTGGCTGTGACCTGCAGGTGTTGGTGGTGAGTCCACCCAAAATATTGAGGAACTCGTAGCCAAACAGCGGACGTCTAAGGCGGATAACCAGAGGTTCAAGAGGGGACACCGGTCCTACTGCCCCCCTCGCTTTTATCACCAATCTCCTCATGTGCTCCTCCCAAGAAGAGGTCTGGCACCCCCGGCTATCCCAGCCAAACTTAGGGCACAGCTTCTAAAACTCCTGTCAACGGTATGTTCCTAATACCTCTTATATTGCTTCCAAACTACTGCTTCGAGCTGTTGAGAGGAAGTATCCTACTGTTTAATCGTGCTTCTCCCACCATGATATAATGTTTATAGGGTCCAATTCGTTTGTCTGACCTGGAGACCTCCTTCCTGCACTGCTTCGGTCACCCGCTGCATGTCCAGAACTTTGGCTTTTACTCCACTCAAGAGATGCTGAGGACAGCGGCAGATCTATTTGTCATTCATCAGGACAGGCTGGGTTCAGTTGTGTCCTTAAGGACGATGTGGGGGCCTCACAAAACCAAGATGATGAACGGGACCTGTCCAGTTAACGGTGTTCAGAAGCTGACAGAAACTCAAGGTGTTTCATCCAGAGGTATGCCTTCATTAGTCTTAGGGAAGCTGCTACAAACTTTTTATATTGGTTTCATCTTAATTCTTAATAAACCTATTTGAAGTCCCAATGAGTGCTGGGAGTCCCCCCCTGTCTGAGACGACTGTAGCTCCCATTCAGAAGCACTCGGTACCTGTTAGCAACAAGCCAGAGGTGCAAGAAACCAACCATGAGGAAGGGCAGCTCTTCGAGAAGCTTCTCCAAAAGGTTTGGACTGTGACGGGAGGGCGTGTGGAGGTCTACATTTCAAGTTCACATGCGTTTCTTCTTTCCCACAGCTGGAAAAAGAATTCTGCAACCAAATCGTAGAGAATGGAGTAGCTGGTACCATAAGCCAGGAGTTAAAAGACAAGCTAAGAAAGGTTACATTTCCAGCATTCTTTGTTTTTTATTATAGTAGTAATGTATGTTATCTTTAGACATGTTACAAAGCTAATTTAAACTAATAATGTTATAATATGTAGTTTTGTGTGTCTCTACACACAAACACACACTCTGTATGTATTTTCCTGCCTGACTCTGCAGGTTGTAAGTCAAGCTGGAGGTGAATTGTCTGTGCACGATGTCCCTGCTGAGTACAAGGTAAATGTCATTGGGTGATGATTTTAATATCTCTAGGTTGTCATGTTTAGGGATAAATGTCGAGGATTTGGAGCGTAATGTTGTCATCTCTTAGCAACCTGCAAGATTGCATTTAATCAATCAGTAAAATATGCAGTCCCAAACTTACCTGTGTTTGGGATCTGGTGACACTGGATTTAAAAAAACAAAACTGACTACTTTGCTGAAGTTGATTATTAATTATATCTGGCATGTCGATTCTTATGGTATGTTAAAGCCATATGGAATCTGCATCAGTGGTTCTGTGGATGGAGTTTCATGTTGAAAGCTGCAGCCCATGCATCATGGTGGGATGCTTCATACAGCCCTTGGAGGAGTTTAGTGGTTGCCCCGGGATCGGACTGATCAGGCAGCCGCTGCATCCCACAATAGTAACAAAGCTGCTTGTGAATACAAAAGCAGGCTATAGTGAGGCTACATTTATTCCTTATAAACAGCATAACTTTGAAGCTGACAGCTCCACAACCGTCCTGCTACTGAAGTTTCTTGATCTGATGTCACCAGAGGGGCTCTAGCTTGTTTATTCTCACTGTTTAGAGATTCTACGGGGAGGAGTTGCCGCTGCTGCAGAGTGGCTTCGTCAGTGTCACTGAACTGGTCGACGCAATGAGTGACACGCTTGTCCTGAAGCCAGCAGAGCGGGACAGCGGGCAGCACTGGCTCGTCAGTGTCGTACCGGACAGTGACGCCCTGCAGACAGGTGTGTGTGGGCTGGAATATTCAGGTGAATTACGTCACATTAACAACAGTTTTTTGTTTTTTTAACGTCCAAAGGGAAATGTATTTGTTGAATACTTTGGTGATCTGTGTTGCTATATAAATATAAAGCATTTTGAGTTGTTATTTTTTACATTTTATTGGAATGATGTCATAGACTTAAAGGAGGCTGAGAGTTTGGACATGGAACAGCCTTCCCCAAGCTACTACCTCAGCCGTGGGAAGTCTCTTTGGGAAAGCAAGCAGGAAGACGCTGATGACGAGGCCGTCATACCCGCTGACCTCGGTCATGCGATGGAGCTGAGCACCGAACCACAGCTAAACGTGAGTCTGGTCAGCAGCTGATGTGTATTCTAGCAGAGTCCCCCATCGCCTGAGTGAGCTGCACATGTTTGAAAGCTCTTGTCCTCCTCAGCTACACTACGGGTCTACTGTGCCCCCGGACGCCCTGAAGAGCCAGCGACTGAAAAAGCCAACCAGATACGCCGAACGAGACGTGGTGCAGGTCCTGGTGGAGCACGTGGAGTCGCCCGGGTTATTCTACGTCTCCTTCTGTGACAGCGAGGAAGCCCGTACGACAGAGGACATGATGATTGAAATGAGGTGGTGGACATGTCAGTGGCAGCTTAAGCTGAATAATGTTGATCTCACTGAAGAGTTCTGGTGGTTTTTAGACATGGATGTAGCACTTTTTGTTAAATATTCAATTCAATTCTATTTGTTAAATGTTTGTTTTTGCTCATTTAGACGATGTTACAGGTGTCCCGAAGTGTCGGAACGTTACAGCCTCCCCGAACGATTCGTCCGGCGTGGCCAGGTTTGCTGCGTGTGTCCAGAAGGAATGTGGTTCTACCGGGTGGTGATCCACCAGATCCTCAGCCCCACTCACGTAAAGGTGTACTTCGTTGACTTTGGCAACATGACCGTCGTCCCAAGCAACCGTCTGAAGTTCCTCAAGTAGGACCGCCACGTTTAGAATTTGAACAATATAAAGCGTGACTGTTGTTGAGCGCTCAGAGGTAAATCTCCCTTTTCTCCAGGGCTCGTTATTCAGAGCTTCCAGCACGAGCTGTTCAGTCGGCTCTTGCTGGGATTAAACCTACCAAGGTAAAGGGAGTAAAGTCACCAGGACAATTTCCTACATTCTGATTATTACTTGGGAGACGCTCTGTCATCAGAGAGCTTAAATGGGAGGAACGTCTTGTCCTGTTTGCAGGGCAGCTGGACTCTTGAGGCCGCTGCTTCATTTCAGAAGCTGTGCACCAACAATCCTTTGGTGGGAGCTTTGGCTTGTTACACCGGAGATGTTCTCCATCTCTACCTGTGTGACACTCGCAAGGAGAACGACGTCTACATCCACAAAGTCCTGCTGAGCGAGGGCCATGGCATAGCCTGCAGTCCTTCAGCCAGGGAAGAGGTGAGACAAACACGCATAAATGATCATATATGCTGCTCCAGATGATAAAAGATGGAACCTGACATTGGTAGTAACTTGTTTCAGCTGTGACGAAGTCTAGATATAGAATATGTTCTGTCCTTTACCTTTTTCTGTCTGTAGCTTTGTGCCTGTGTCATCCCAGTGAGTATGTATTTGGGAGAGGGAACACTTGACCTTCCAGACATCAAAGAGGAGCCCAGTTTGACCCCAGTGTCACACTCTTCAAAGGTGCTAACACACACATTCTTTTTGCTGTTCTTATAGACGTCTTTGATGTTCTACTATAGCTGAGCAGCGTTGTTATCCATGTTGGACTACTTGCACGCTCGAGCTGGATTTGCAGCTTTGTGTCTCAGTTGCTTCTTATCTTCACGCACTCTCTCAGTCTCAAATCTTCTCTCCCTCCATTCCTCTCACTTCCTCTCTCTGACCCAGACTTTTAATGCAAGCTGCGACTCGCCACTGTCCAAATCTCTTATCTTAGCAGCCATGCAGTCAGTGCTGCAGGCCCAGTGCAGCACACACTGCTATCAAAACACGTCCACACACACTTGCAACAAAAGAGGATGAAGTGTCCCTGTTGAGAAGGTCACCACTTGAAATGAAACACAACCCGTTTCTATGCTTTATTTGATGCTATATGGAAGTGATGTGATGAGGATAGCGTCTATATGTTGGTGTGTTAGATCCTGTCCTGTAGACGGGTGAATCAGTATAACAGGAAGGTTTCCTGACGTGTCAGGTTGAGGAAGTGGACCTGCCTGGCCTGGAGTTGATCGAGGACAGCGACTCTTGCTGTCACATCCAGGTTTGAGCCTTTTCATCATTTTACAGCAGCAATGACTTCATTCTCTACACTTCATTAAATTTGGATGCTGGCCGCAGAAACTGAGGGATTTTATTGTCTTTTTCAATTCAGATTTGAGTACATTTAAAGGTGCTAACAGTACGTGGTACCGTATGTGATAAAATGTTGGTAACACATTAGCAACACTGCTGGGATCTCAACGTTTAGGAATATGGACTAAATGATTGTGTTTTCTATGGTTTTGTTGTCAAGGATGAGGACAGCAGCTGCTTCAGTGTTGATCAGAGTGTCACCTTCAGTGAAACAGACCCCACTGGGACAGAGCCGACCAGTCCTCCCAGGGCCATGTGCACGTCTGCAGCTCTTCCTGATTTCATCCAGAGCACCCCAACTGTCACCGTAGATCTAAAAGTGAGAAGCCTCCGTGTCATCCGTCTTATATCTATCAATCCACCTCTGAAATTGACTATTTTTCAGGGCATAAATGAGGCTCTTCCAGCTCCACCCAGCTTAAACTCAAGCGATGGCTGCCCACCATCACAGGAGCAACAGAACCCTCTCATGACCACAGCGACCTATGTGGAGAGGACGCTACCATTTTGGAGGGCCCCGGACCTCCGCACCTCTGGATTGGGGCAGGGTATTTATACATGCATGCAGGTTTATTCTTTTTGACTAAACAGTGAGCACAGAAGCCCCTTTAAAAGCCCAGTTACAGATTTATCTTCTAACGAATCAGTTTAGCATCCAGGAAAGCAAGCATGTCTCCTCTTGGTGCATTATTAATAGTGGTGTCCTGATCTAGCTTTTTTGCTCCTGATCCGATTCAGACACTAAAAACCAGTCTTGCCGATGCTGATCCGGTCGTTTCCTGATCCAGCTGCAGTGCTGACTTTAAATAGGCCCTCAATAAAGTTAGTAATGCCCAAGCAGCCATGTTTCACAGACTACCGTGATTACATGGGGGGGGGGGCCTACATGGAAGCTGTTCCTTGATACACTTTTATCCAAGAATTAGTCCTATAAACAAATAATTGGAGTTGGCGTTCCAGCCAGTCCTGAGCAGCACCGCAGCATAGACCCATTCTCAGCCTACGTCATAAGACTTGGCTCTGACCCGGAGGGTGTCCCACGACTATACAGGCAAAGAAGCAGGACCAAATCTGACTCCAAACAATAACCACCAGGGCATCAACATGTCAGGTTGTTGTTTATGGTTGTTCGAACCCGTTGCCGTTGGTTAAGGTTAGTAATGGTTGTGATCTTTTGCACTAACACAGCTGGAGTAGCTTCCGCTGCCGCCTTGCTTCTGTCGCTATGCTGCACGTGCACGCTTGTGTGTCGGGTGTGTTTCAGTCAGGTTTGTTCCCATACTATTGAAAAGGCTGGTCTCGTGAGTGGCTTGGACACTATTTATTAATGCCATGATCATGGACAAACAAGCTCACTGGGGGTTGAAATCAAACATTTCATCATTTATTGATATTGAGTGTGATTAGATTTTATTTTGTACTTGAAATATTTAATCCAGCCTATTGTTGCTACCAACACCTCTGCCGCTCAGTAACCAACCACATTCTTCTAACCACATTCTTGGACTTGTGGCAAAGCTGCATTTTCCCAGATATTGACAAGTTAATTTAGTTCAGCTTCTATTGATGGATACAAAGTGGTGGCTAAGTAGCTTGGTGTGAAATGAGTACCTTCTTGGTCAGTCTTGCACTACTCAACTGTATGATGTTATCTATATTTTCATATTTCCTCAGGTGTGCTGTTCCATCGACGGACATCCGGTTTCTCATTTCCTGTGTTTGGGGCCAGGTAGGCCATGTCTTCTGTGCCAAACCAAATCTCAGATCAAAGCAGAAAGGACTATTGAGGAGTCCATTACGACTATAGAAACATATGACTGTCCTTTGTTACCTTTTTTACATAAACATGCTTCGATTCATTGACATGTTCTTGATGACAGACACCATTTCATGTTCCACGTTGAGGAGCGCTGCAGTTATGATGCATCAAATTATTTTTGAAAATAAAGTCTTCCCAACAATACTCTAGTATTTTAGTTTGCAAAACGTGCGCTGGTTTAACTTTGCTCTGCGGAACGGCCTTCATGGGTTTCGCCATTTTAGAGAATGATCCCATCAATCACAACACTGAAATTTTCAATTAAAATCTTGCTGGTGGTTCAGCAGAAACACCCACAACTTTTAAAGATTAAAAGTCCTCCCGTGTTTGAAGGTAGAACAGAACCTGCAGTGATTAATTTGCTTCCTGCTGGGCCTCGTGACCTTTACCAGCTCGGCCAATTAGCTTTTTAAAAGGCTCCTGATGAGAAAAGCTGCCGTGGCTCTCACCTAAAGGATATTCCCTCCCGGGCATGTTAGACAACATGCATGTAACAAAATAAAGATGAAATAAAAATGCTCCCACCAATGAAGACTGGAGACAGAAATGGGCGCGCTTGTTTTTGGAGGAGGGTCCGTGTTGGTAAATCAGATGTACAGTAAACCTCATTAAGAGGAGAATAACGAGGTTGCAGCTGATTAGACGGCTGCTGCAGCAGGAATGCTGCACGTCTGATGCTTTTGTTCACTCAGTGCACGTGTTTCAGTGTTGAAGCTGCACAATATCCATCTTACTATTCCGTCTGATCACTTGCTCGCTGTTGAATGTGCTTAATGTATTTATTTTAGCCTGGTCCCTGTTTAAGTACGTGGGTGATTAAACACGATCTAATCGGTCATCGATTGTCAGGCTTTTTCCCCACAGCAGAGCAGATGTGACGGGAAACGTTGGGCTGAGAAATCCAGCTGCAGCTGAGCTCCGGGCTCGGTTAATGCGCAGTGACGCCCACTGACAGTTCCATTACTCAGTGTTTATGGCACGCACAAACAGTCCATATGCAGATCCGCCAGCTCCTTCACACAATTGTTTTTGGTCCAGCGGTGCCACGTGTCAAACCGCCACGCTCGATGACAACGGAGACGATATACGACCGCAGCTGGTTGTTTGTCCCCGTAGACGAGCTCGATTAAACAGGCAAGAAAATGAGAAGAAATTCAAAGACACTGATGGATGAAGGAGCGTTTGTCCTCTTTGTGCATTAGCAGGGCTTTGTGCAACAAAAGACTGGGCTCCAGTATACAACGCGTGCTCCAAGCGTGGGCTTATGGACTTAAACCCATCCATATAGACAGCATCATAAAGCAGCAGTGTTGAGATTTATGTGTCAGCAGTGGGACTCGGAAGCCCTCCAGTTTGGCCATTTATCACATGGAAAAAGTCTGCAGCTGTGGCGTCTATAAATGTCCACTTGGCAGGATTGTAACGACCTTTAGGCTGTAAAGAAGAGCCACATAAAGGAAATCAAGGGCAGGTTTTGGGGGCTGTGCTACTGTTTTAGCTTAGCTACGTGTTAGCTCTAGCATCATCGTTGTAACTGTGTGGGATGTATGTTTTTTACTCTGCCCTTCCTGCCTTCGGGCTCAAATCCTGCTCTCCATAGCCAACCATCAGCAGGTTCTGCCCCCATTAATGATTCTAACGGCATCTTATTTTGGAAGCCGTGCAGTCTGTCTTTAAAGAAACGAGCAGACGGGACGTGGGTCACCTGGTCACCTGGTGAGTGGCCTCACCTTCCGTCAGCAGCATCATGCTTAGTCATGAGCCATCACCGCCTCTAATTCGTGCTCCTCTCCGCTGTCCCTGCCTCCTCACACCTCCGCTGCTCAGCTCTTTTTAGCCCCTTTTTTGTGAAACTCAAAAGGAAAGACCTATGTTTGAAATGAAGCCGATTCGGCTCGTGTTGCGTTGGTGGATCAGAGACAACGGTTAGCAAACGAACATACCAGGGATGGGTCGGTCCTGATAAGCATCAGCTCAGAGCTGCCTCGGCGCAGGAAATAGCATTAGCTGTTGACACACACTGACCTCTTACTCCCTGGGTTGCCATAGAGACGCTGCTCAGTCCATACACACTCTTAAAAGGCACCGTTATGCGTTATGTGTTGATTCTTGGTTGCTTGTTAATTGAAGCTTCCGTAGAAGATTCAAACCTTCGTCACCATTAATTCTGATTCTTCTGCTGCTAGTTCAGCCCATTTCCTCACCTCTTTCAATTAAATGGGGGAAATTGCAGCGGTTTGTTCTCATTAGCAACCCTTCTCTTACTTCCTGTCGCTGGAGCGGCGGTAGTTTCAACATCTATACGATCCTGTGACCTCCAACAAAGACTTTCTCGTCTGATGCTCAAAAAAAGCCACAGCCAGCAGACGAGCAGCTTGATCCTGGTGCAGGGACAGAAGGTCACTGCCGACTGACCCAGCGATTTAAAGGGATCTAATGTTGCACACGGCAGGGTTTGGATGGAGTCGAATCAACACTGAGGCCACCTTGTTACCCACGAAGCTTTGCTTTCGTTTGAGGTTGCAAAAATATAGCGGGAGGTAAAAAGAACCCCAAACCTTTGATCCATCCTCGCTCTGCCGATCAGAGCTGCAGCACCAAACAGAGTGGAACAGGGAAACGTGCTCGCTCCCCTTAATATTGATGCCTGCGAGTGTTTGGACAGGACAGGCAGAGGAGTTTTCTGTTGTTTTGTTTCTACTCGTGTCCTTGTTCAGGGCGGCTAAAGGCTAAAGGCTAACTCCGCTGAGCCAACACTGATGCAACGTTAGTCCGCAGGGCAGAAGTGAGCCCTCTCCATCCTATTTCCGGAAATATTCTTTTTGTAGGATGGGAAGTACACACGTGCACATTTCCAGTTGAACGTAGAGCCGTGCACCGAGCCATCGCCACCGACTCCTCATCCTTTTTTGAGGGGCAGCAGACCCCTGATCAGCTCAGCCTGGCCTCCGCTCCCTCAATCTTTGCCCCGACTGGGTCGCTGCAGTAAGTCGATTAGAGCAGCAGTGATTGAGGGCAAATCAATTACAGTAGCTCAGTGGTCTGGGTGGGGGGGGGGGCTACTGTAGCCCAACCAAGCCCCCTTAATTGGGGACATCCTGATGAAATCAGCGGTAATATTGAGACCATATTTGGACATCCTGAATTATTTTAGATGCCAAATACTGTACGCAGGGTTTATTTCATCTGTTCCACTCTGGTGTTATTTTTTCATGCGTCTCCAGTGAGATGGAACCTGCAGCCATTTGTCAGTGGGTCTAATTCCTCCTCCACAGCGGGGGCTTCTGCCGGGGAGGGAGCCTGACGCGGGGCGGCTCCTCTCCTCTCCTCCTCTCCTCTCCTCTCCTCTCCTCTCCTCTCCTCCCTCCGCCTCCTCCCCGTCCGCCCCAGCAGCCGACTCCGCTCTCTCCCCATCATCAGGAACTTGTGGGATGTTTACGTTTGAACGTATATGCCATAGCTCGCGCGCCTCCCCTGGGACCCCAACTTACCGCATCTGTGCGCGAACGTTGCCGTGTCTGCTCGGGTAACGCGCGCGTAAAAAAGTGCCGCCTCCTCCTCTCTACCTGTTCGGCGCCTCGGACTGACGCCGCGGTCGTCCTCCGTTCCCCGTCTCCGCGTCGCGTCTCGGTCCTTTCACACCATTTTCCCTCCCCCGCCAGTCCGGGTTCCGTGGCGGCGTCGTGCGCTCTCCTCTCCGGCGAGTCTTTGGAGAAGTTCCCCCTCGGTCCCATCCACACGGCTCCTCGGAAGGATGCACAAACTCCTGGATTACCCCGAGGGAAGCAGACGGTCCACCTAACCAGGCCAGGTATGTCGAACCAGTCTAGTCAGCACTTCTGTAGGCCTGGTCCCTGCGAGGAACAACTATATGATGTATTAGACTCGTGATTCTTGGGCTTGTTTCTGGGATCCACCTGTATTTAGAGGTGAACTGTCCCTTTAGTGCTACAGCAAACAGCATCAGCTCGGCAGATCCTGCCTGGACACAATATTTAGGTGCGATCGATCTGTCAAAGTGTTTTATTTATGGTTACACGCACACGTGGAGTTCCTTGATGTCCGTTTCTGCAGTATCCCCCCCCATGAGCCTGGCATTAAGGGGTTCTGGTTCCACTTGGGTGACTTGGCTCAAAGTCATCTGTGGCACTTCCTGGATTTTGTACTTGGGAGGATGGTGCCTTAACCTCATCGGCCACAGTTCAGTTGGAAGTGCGTCACCTCTGCATTTTCCAAGCAGCTCCACGATGTGACATCATCTGCTGGGGACGCAGATCTCTGCTGTCCCTCCCCAGGCTTCGCAGCACAGACGCGCACGCTTGCCGGGTTGGGGACTAAATGGCGTGTGAGGTTAAGATCCGCCACTGATTAAGGTGAACGCCGGGCCAAGCAGCAGGAAGTTGACGTGCACCGGTCCGTCTGTCCGTCCGTCCGTCTGGCGCACAGAAGCAGCTCCGGCTTTTGCGTCGCTGCGAATCGATTTCTCGCTCCCAGCAGCAGGTTCTGGCACTGACCCATTTCTCACAGAGGAAGCTGGGAAAGGCAGTAGACTAAATAGCTGCTGAGAACACGCACGCACGCGGGCAGACACGCACACCTATGGCTGCTACAACAGGAAGAGCTTTATCCAGAGGTCCCGGAGGGGCCAGAGGTGAGAGAACCGAGCAGCTGATAAACGGCAGGAAAGGTTCGGCCCGCCAGCACTCGGGTCTAAATATTTGATTGACCTCCTTTGATACAGTTCACCCAAGATCTTTTATGGCGAAGCCCCAGAGCTGATCACAGACGATATGAAGGGAAGTTTTTCTTGTTTGTTTGATGAGTGAGAAATATTTCGGGGAGATTTGACCTGGTTTGGATCGATGAGAGCCGCTACTGAACACAGCTTAGTTCATATCTGAACCTGCTTCATTATTTCATTCTCATCTCGTGGAAGAAGACGGGGTTGGATTGATTGTTGATAGATTGATTGATGGCTTGCAGCACTGACATTTAAATACTAAAGCTGGGCTCATGTCTGTTCAGGGCCACCATGGAAGCATTGGGCAGCCACATGGAGGGGGACCCAGCACAATATTTACATCATCTTATTCTTAACCGATTAAAACGACGATCATAGCAGTTGCTATATACCATAAAATCAATAACATGCATTAATAAACCATAACTTTGGATAATGTAGTTCTAAAATGTCGCCCTAGTCTCAGCTTTGGCTGCAATGCTCGGCCCACCTCTGGTTGTAAACTCTTGGACACGAGGCTGGATGTATTTTCTGGGGCAACACGCACGGAGGAGTGTTGTGCACTGGAGTGGGAGTGGGGGCGGGGCCGCCCTGAGAAAGTGTTTCAGTGTTTCAGGAGTGCTCGGTGTGAATTATTGATCGTCCCTCCAGGCCCGTCTCAGGCTGCAGGATTGATATTTCTTGCCGTGCGCCTGCGAGCGGAGCGCAGGGCACGCGCGTGTAGTCACACCTAGGAGGTGAGATGAGCTCTGTCCAAACAGCGCCGCGCCAATCAGAGCCCCGGAAACACAGGTCCCAGCTCCGTCGTGCCATCTTAGCATCCACTTGATTGTTTTTAATTGATACAGTTCACGTTGATGTTTTCTACTTATTCTACATTATTAAATCAGGACGTTCTCAGCAACTGTAGATCACTCCGGTCGCCATCTAGCGGTCAGATCGCACATTGCAGTTTTTCTTCGTCTCGCCACGGAACCAGATGTTGTGTCATTATCCCAGTTGTTTCACCTTCAGGATGATGAAGGTCAGCAGGTTTTTTTTTTCTGTTTTCAGCCATTGTGACAGTTTTGATAAAACGGTGAGAGTGAACGCAGTTTTGAGGTGCAGAAGGTCTGTTGGCAGAGCTGAAGGAATCTTAAGACTTAATGCTAATATGGCTGCGTTCTGTGGTGACTCATCAACACACACACACACACACACACACACACACACTACTCACTCAAGACTGCTCAGTAAACATTAACAGTAACACCATTTCCATTTATTATGATGTGGAGCAAAATTAGAGCGCCCTTTTTGAGACCTTTAAAGGTAAATTCAAAGCAGTCTTATGATTTTCCTGGTTTCAGTTCTTGAAACCTCGGAGGTTTTTTGCTAATCTGCCCCACTGCAGGAAGACCGCAATATAACTTAATGAGGTCACACAGTCCCCCCCCCCCCATAATCCAAGAACAATCCAAAAATGTATATAAAGCCTAATTATATACCTGATAAAAGAACAAACTGCTTGAGCTAGTTTTTGCTAGTTACATCTGTTACACCCGATATTTTGACCACATCTGTCCGACTTTCCTTTAGATTATGAAATCATCTCACAGTACCTGCTGGATAAGCATTTGTCCTCATTCTTCAGAGGTTAGAACAAAGGTTCCACCCTCAGATATAAACTGCAGCTTTACTTCACAACAGGCTTATATTATTGTATATTACTTCCGTTATAAATGAGGCGATTAAACGCGATTCAGTTTATACGCATCGGAAACACGGCAGCGCTCATCGTAGTAGTTTTTTTGTTATTGTTGTGTTTGCCAGTCGTTGGCCGGCAGATTAGTGTTGTGCTTCAGCAGCCAACAGCTTGATTGATTTGAGTGTGTAGATATTCTGGGATGGCAGATGCATTTTTGAACCAGCAGCCTGTTTTTACTGCTTTGGCAGCGTCGGCAGCGGCGTGTTATCGTTAAACGGTGGAATGAGGCTGAGCTGAAAGCAACTGTTGAGGACGGAAGAATCGATCGCCTGGAAGCACCATGACCCCCCCCCCCACACACCCCCACCCCCGCTGCAGCGGCGCCTCGCTCCCTCGCCTCACCTGTCACAGATAAAATGTGCATGTGGATGTATGCTAATGTGATCCTCGTGGCACATTACTCTCTCAAAGATAGAAGTGGGACCATTTCATTTCCTTTTACGAGGCCATTGTGCTGACTAGCAGAATGGTGCTATAGTAATTACCCCCCCGAAGGGGGGCACTCACAGCTGCTGCCAAGGGACGCGTAAGCCAAGCAGCTGCAATAAAAGCTCTGCAGGCCATCCATCCATCCATCCATCCATCCATCCATCCACCCATCCACCCATCCACCCATCCATCCATCATCCATCCATCCACCCATCCATCCATCCATCCATCCATCCATCATCCACCCATCATCCATCCATCCATCATCCATCCATCCATCCATCCATCCACCCACCCACCCACCCATCCATCCATCCATCCATCCATCCATCCATCCATCCATCCATCCATCCATCACCCATCCATCCATCATCCATCCATCCATCCATCCATCCATCCATCCATCCATCCATCCATCCACCCATCAATCCACCCATCATCCATCCATCCATCCATCCATCCATCCATCCATCCATCCATCCATCCATCACCCATCCATCCATCCACCCATCCACCCACCCACCCACCCATCCATCCATCCATCCACCCATCCATCCATCCATCCACCCACCCACCCACCCACCCACCCATCCATCCATCCATCCATCCATCCATCCACCCACCCACCCATCCATCCATCCATCCATCCATCCATCCATCCATCCATCCATCCATCCATCCATCCATCCCAGCAGTCACTGGGAGAGGGGCAGGAACAGCCTCCAATCAGCCCAATGTACAAATTCCTGTGGGAGGAAACAGGAGAAAAGCCACACAGGCCCTGGTGGAACATGCCGAAATCCAACCCAGAACCTTCTGGAGGCGACTGGTAGCTCATTATTAATTCAAACTCTGTGTCTCTGTGTTCATTCATCCTGCTCCCACTGTGTCTGCAGGAGCGGCGCGGCGAAGCGATTCATAATCAGCATTTAAAATCAATTTGAGGAGCCCACTCGGGGCTTCTGAGGGTCCGAAGTCTCGATCATGGTGTCCCTGATGATCACCGTGTTTGATTCAAAGGCAAAATCACGGCGCGTGTTTCACACTGCTCCTCTTCATTGTGTAGGAATAGTCGGCCTCATATTTGGTTTTAAAGATGACAAATCAACTGCTTCAGAGTGCAGACACGGATCAGTAAGATCATTAAAGGTCGAATGGGTCAAAGGTCATGCAGATTGGATCTTTCTAGACATCAAAAATGATGGGATTTAGGATACATGATCTTTAGAACTTGCATGATTTTGCAGTTTCCTGTGATGCGTGACCAATGTCAGTGGTGTCATGTGACCCTCCAGTTATTTTGTATAAAAGAGGAGCTTAAAAGCGAAGCGAGGCTGAGTTTAGTGCACGTGAAACGCTGATTCAGGAGCTGGCAGGAAGCAACAGATCAGCGCCGCAGCCCAGGGAACACCAGTCATTAATCTGCCCGCAGCGTATATGAACCCAGAGCGCCGTCCGGATCCGTCAGAGAGGAAAACTCATCTGCATCGGATCCATATCGAGTAATGGAGCTAAATGAGCTAACAGCTCTGTAGCTCCTGTCAGCTGAGGAGGTCACCCAAGGTCAACGGGAATTTATCACCCAGCCAGAGCAGCAGTTTCTGGGCCAGTGATGTTCCCAGCAGCCTTTTCAACCAAATTCCTGCTCCTTGCTTGTTACACGTGGAGCCGAACACGTGGAAGCAGACGGGAGCAGCAGAGAGGATCTGCCTTTGGAACGGCAGATAACAGGATTTGACAAATTACATTCCAACTGTGACCAGTGATCCCGTTTGGATGTGGGGCTTGTTTGTTTGTTTGTTGTTTGTGTTTCAGCGGAAAAAATGGCAGCGCACCAAAATGAAGAATGTGCTGGAATTACAGCCCGTGCGGGAAGAGTAGCTCTGGGTGTGAGTCAAAGGACCGAAGGTGATCAGGAAGATTTTAGGACATCAGAGTGGGATGGAGAGAGATAAAGAATGTCGTGCACAGAGCAGCCATCTTAAATAACAAACTCTTGGATGTGACGTCCTGTCTTGAACTTTTCATTTAAAGTTTTTCTTTGATGAAGAGAGCAACAACGGCCGACTGCTGTTCTAAGCAGTTTAAGATCCAAGAAATCAATCTCCTAAAAGAGTGAACGTCCTTCAGACAGATGGCAGATGGCAGAGGCTCCGGCGGTGGAGGAGGTCGGAGGCGGCCGCAGGGATGGAGGCGTCGCTCCGCTTGGCCCACATCAGCACGCAGGCTTTGTTTCATCCTGCCAACAAATCAACCTGCAGGACAAAATCAAAGGGAGGAAATGACACAAAATGGGCAGAGAGGCCCACAAGATGACGCAACAGAAAGTTAAAGATGTTAAAATCCTCCTCCTTGCCTCCTTCGGGCTGCGGACGCTAACCCACAGACGCTGTTGGGAGCAGTTTTTGTTCTTTTCCCCACATTAAATCTCTGCACGAATGGTGACAATGAATCTCTAATGGATTCCTCGTCCATTTAGGATAATCAGCTAATCTCGCTTTTCAGAAGAGCCGTTCTAGCTCTAGATTCTATCCTAAAAAATATTTAATCCCAGCCATAAACACTCCAGCAGACATCGAGATTGTTTTAAGAATGTTCAGCGGCGTATGTCAGGCAGACATTTAGTTTAATCAATGTTTATGGGTCTGTGAGAGATTCTCATCGTTGCAAGGTTGTTTATGCAGTGTGGAAGATAATCTGGGCCCAGTGGCGCCTGATCCAGCTCAGCGCCGCGTCAGCGCCTGTGTCGGTGCAGATATCTGGCTGCACTCTTGTGCGACAAAAGGCCCAAACTGCTATCGATGCAGTCGACCCGCCGGACCCACGCGGAGGCGAGCGGAGGAAAGCTGCATCCTGTTCCGGTTTGTCAGCAGGGTTTTGCTTCTGACTCCAGGCTGCGGGAGCAGCACGAACCCCCCGTGGAGCACGTTTGCAAAGCCTTTCTTCTTTTATTCAGCCTCTTGAGTTTTCTGCCGCAATTAGTCGAGTTCATCCACGTTTCACAGAACGGGGGTGTGTGAGGAAGGAGCTTCACAACAGGAAATTAAAGCCCTTTTATATTAAAGGTGAACACGTGTTTGTGTTAACTGTGACATGTGAGGGGGAGCTGAACTTTACCAAAGAAAATTGAATAAATTGAAAATGTGTCCTCCTCTTTGGTGCCACCTAGTGGCTGAGTTGCTCATACACTCCTCAAACCCCAGTACGGTATGTCATCTGATTTTCTTTCTCTCATTTTTTCTCTTTGCAGATGTCTGAAGGTGACTCTTCACCTGTAATTTGATCTCAAATTTCCATATTTGAACTTTGAAACACGTTTCTAATGTAAGTCTGCCTTCCTACCAACACACCAACATACCCTCAAATCTCCCTTTTCGACCGAGTTAAACACTGAACACTTTACCGTCACCTGGAAACCACCGCAGCAGCTAAAAGGACTAAAGAGTTGTTGAGCATGTTGAGCATGTTGAGCATGTTTCTGTTTTTTCACTCATATCCAGGTTTCATGTGTCCTTTTCTTTCTCTTTCAGGTGTTAAGCAGCTTTGCTGAACGTAAGAGGCAAAACCAGCTCACCATGTTGAAACACATTCCTGCATAATTCAGTGCTGCTGTGGTGAAATTTAATGTCGGGTTTGTGTTCGTCAGAGTTTGATGGAGAGCTGGTCGAATGACAGCTGGAACTGTTGTCATAACTGGGGGAATACTGGCCACGGTGATACTCCTGTGTATCATAGCTGTGCTCTGTTACTGTAGACTCCAGGTAGGTCTCGTGGGTGGGTGTGTGTGGGTGGGTGTGTGTGGGTGTGTGTGGGGTGGGTATCGGTGGGTGAGTGTGTGTGTGTGTGGGTGGGTGGGTGGGTGTGTGTGTGGGTGGTGTGTGGGTGGGTGTGTGTGGGTGTGTGTGGGTGGTGTGTGTGGGTGTGTGTGTGTGTGGTGGGTGGGTGGGTGGGTGTGTGTGGGTGGGTGTGTGGTGGGTGGGTGTGTGTGGGTGGGTGTGGGTGTGTGTGGGTGGTGTGGGTGGGTGTGGGTGGGTGTGTGTGTGTGGTGGGTGTGTGTGTGTGTGTGGTGTGTGTGGGTGTGTGTGTGTGGTGTGGGTGTGTGTGTGTGGGTGGGTGTGGGTGTGTGTGGGTGGTGTGTGTGTGTGTGTGGTGTGTGTGGGTGGGTGTGGGTGTGTTTGGGTGTGGGTGGGTGTGGGTGGGTGGTGTGTGTGTGTGTGTGTGGTGTGTGGGTGAGTGGGTGTGTGTGTGTGTGTGTGTGGGTGGGTGTGGGTGTGTTTGGGTGTGGGTGGGTGGGTGTGTGGGGTGGGTATCGGTGGGTGTAGGTGTGTGTGTGTGTGTGTGTGTGTGGTGTGAGTGGGTGGGTGTGTGTGTGTGTGTGTGTGTCCTCTGCTTTTGTATTACTGCATCATAGATTTGATCATTATTTATCCTGCTATCTCTTTGATTTTATGGGCTTTTTCTTTGAACTAATGGCGCCGATCCTTCACTGTCAGGGTTCCTCATAAATCTCCGTGTGTTGGTAGCAGAAACGACCCTCTTGTGATTGATTTAGAATCTTTAAACTGGCATTTTGAATCATGCAATTTAATTGGTCTCATTTAACTTCTGTCCAGATTTAGTCTGTTTTAGTTTAACTGGTTCGTATTGTTGAATCTTTATTTTAAGCTGCTGCCTGACGAATGTCTCTCAATGGTTTACGGGAGGTTATTTGAGCAGACGTGGAGGTTTTGAACCAGCAGCTTCTGTCCTTTTGCAGTATTACTGCTGTAAGAAGAATGGGTCTGACAGCGCCTCCATCTCTCAGCAACACTTCGCCTGCAACGCCTGCAGCGTCTCGGGCCTGGATGGGTCCATCATCGCCCCGCTGTCCTTGTCTTCGCCGGAACCGCCTCGATCCTCTGAGCGCTCCAAGCACGCAGGGGAGCAGCGAGGCTACTGCCCCACCTGCTCCCCCCACGAGTCGCCCTTCTACATCCGCGCCGCCGAAGAGATGCACAACGGCGGCGAGCGCGTCACCTACATGCCCACGCACTACGAGAACCAGGCACTGGCCATGCCGCTGCCCGCCGTGCACGGCACCCTGCTGAGGGACGCCAAGCGAGGACGACCTTCGGATTTCTACACCAACACCCGAGCCATCAGCACTGAGGTGTGACCTCGCCGACAGCGTGCTCGCTGACCTGCCGGCCCTGAGACGTAATCAGCGACCTGATGGTGCCGTGGAGGCTCAGCTTATGGAATCACAGTCACGTTTACTCCGCCAAGGGTTTAAATGAAGCTTAAAGACTGTGATTGGACATTTTCTGTCTACTCCATGTTGACTGAGGTCACTTCCACAGTAGATTGACGTGCAGCTGTAAAGTTTTGGCCTCTTCATGCTCCAGTAAAAACTGTAAATGTTGACTGTTATGTGTCTTTATTCAATGAGGGTTGTCGTTTTTGCGATTTTCCTGTCAAAGCATCCGGAGAGAAAAGGGAATTTTTTTCAAATCCCGCAGCTATGGAGGCGTCGCTGTGCAGATGCTCTTTATCTCTCCTTATCTTCGGTTGTCGCCCCCTCAACAGCTCAGAAGAACATTTGAGACGGTCGGGAGCTGTGACCCTTCACCTTTTCCTGCCGATGTGCAAACGAAGGCAGCGACGCGAGAGACTTTTGTTTCGGGACATTGATGCAAAAAAAGATAAATAATGTAAATACAATCACAAATCCACTGTGTTAGTGATGTAGAGAGGTGCACCTCTGACCCCACCAGTGTGATTTAGTAGTCTGTGCCATTTTACCTCTATATCTTGATCCGCACTGAATTGTTATTTGAAAAATGAAAACTGTGTTATTTATTTTTGAGTTTTTAATATTTCAATCTCAGTGAAATGTGCTTCTGGCACATACCCAGCACTGCTTGGTGTGTACAAATCAAATCATCATCTTCATGCTTGTGTACAGTGAAGGATTCACCGAGCCAAATGAGTTGCATGATGTGATAATTTTAGATTTTTTTCCCCTTCATTGTATTTCTTTTTAGTGCCGCTTCAGTCATTTTCTTCAGTTCTAAGTTTTTCATTTTATTATTAGTATATTTTATCCAGTGAATTTAAAGTGGGCTTAGATAGTAACCAATATTGTATTAACTATACAGTATTTATACAGACTTATCTTTCCAAACAGAAATAAATCACACCAGAGAAAATGGAAACAGTAATATTTCACAGTGTTGAATTTTGAAATTAAAGATTTAAACAGCTTGAATATTTTATTGTGTGATGACTGGAGATTATTGTTCAAACTTGTGCTTCTGATTTGTTTGCATATAGTCAAGCGTCACTTCATCTTACTTTTTTAAAGAATATTTTACGTTGCACTTAATTGTAATGTACCGACCGCAGTGCAATATTAACAACTGACATAAATACATACCCCCAAGTAAATACTGAGAATTCGTAGATGTCTGCGCATGCGCATTCAAACCGGAAGATTATGCCCGAAATTCCGAGTGAGCCATCTTTATCATATCAAACGATCTTTGGCGCAACTCTTTGACAGCCAGCAAGCAACAAAACGAAGCAGCGCAATAAGATGTCCAGAGCTTTTGCCAACGATTGCGTTGCATGTCAGTGAGGGGGGAAACGTTCAGTATTTCCCTCCACATTTTCCTCTGGAGCCGGGCGGGGTGTCGGAGACTGTGGTCGCCGTTTCAAATTGTGCCCCAACTGTTTTGGACTTCGAGCTGGTTAGCGTTAGCCAAAGTTAGCTTCAATGGTTTCCTGGCTGGCATCGGCACTTCCTGTTTAGCCAGCGTTCATCCGATGTGACAGCTTGCTCCTTACCGAGAGATCTATCTATGAGGAACCCATGACATTCCTGCAGCGGTGAAGGAAAAACACCGTGGTGGCTGTAGGGGTAAGTTGGTGTGTCACTGGCTAATGTATCGAGCCTGTCTTCCTGTTTGCTTTAGCTGCCCTAGCTGGTGGAGATGAGTCTGGCCGCCTTACAGGGCTGCTGTCTCAGTCTTTTATTATAGTTTACATATTGGGTCATTGATGCAAAACTGCTGCTAACTAGAGACTCTGCCATTACAAGCAAGTCCCGACTGATGCAGTGGGAATGTGACATCCTTCAGTCAGGCCTGCAGTTCACTGCAGCAAATGATGTGAAAATCCTGCACAGACACAGTGAGAAGAGACAATTATCTTGTCCCACAGCCTACATTTTGGTAAATCTATAAGGGATCAAATCGGGCCACTTGTGGGAGAATATGGTGAATTGTGCCTCTGATGTCACAAATGTTTTTTTCAAGACTCTTGAAGAACGTTGTTGTCTTGAGCCTCTCCAGAATGATATAGACCAGATATCACAAGTTTGAGGCCCAGTCTGGTTATCTAACATTTGTCCTCATTGGGAGGACAGATCCACGGATCATTGGCTCCTCAACAGTCTTTGATTTACAAAAATAAATCAAGCACGACTTCCAAAATGACTCGTCCCTTAACTTTGACTGTAATTGTAACATTTTCACCTATATAAAAACAGGCTATATTTCAGAATTCCTGAAATTTTGCTTGTTGTAATTTACACACAGATTTCAACAGGAATTGAGCTCCTTAAGCTGCGTCCTCACATGTTTTCAGTGTCTCTGGAGCTACAGTCATGTGTTCTGCTGTGGACTTTGTTTCCATTTGAGTGGCTTTTCTGGAGGAAACTGACATAGCACAGAATAATAAACAGCCCTTAACATGTTTTCTTTGCCAGCATACAGCAAGAAAATGTTGTTTATCTTATCCACAAAGGATCAGCAGTACTGACCAGTATGTGTGGAAGGCTGGCTCACTGGGAGCCTTCAGATATTCAAGCAGGTTGAACTGGTGCAGAATCACATGAAGAGTCTCCGGTTTAATCTTAATCATCTGTTTGAACTTGTTGATCCTTTAGCACTGAAATATGTCCCAACCTTACCCCAGCTGGTGTATTTACCCCTTCAGACACGGTTGTGACACAGCTGGTGAATAATTAGTGTGTTGTGTAATTGGTCTCCACATGAATAAATTCACACCCATTCGGCTGATCCACTCAAACTGAGCTAAGATATTTTTCTTCGGTAAATGCGGCGTAATAAAATGCTGAGAAATTGTAATTCAGTTCATTCAGGCCGCTCTGGACCGCGGTCACAGTCCAGGGCTGCTTTTTTGTTCCTTCAGTTGGAGCCAGAGAGAGAATTTTATTGGTCCAGCCACATAAAGGAAGTCAGAAAGGGAGAACTGGAATCTGTAATCTGCCTAAACACTGTTGTTTGTATAATGATCAGGTTTGAAATGATCTGGTTGGTCGTCACTCACACCACTTTTATATTTAGACAAGAAATTGTACTCAAATAAAAACTCCCAGAATTTATTTTCTTCACTGCTGGTTTTTTTTTTGGGGGGGGGGGGGGGGGTTGCAGCTGGTTTAATTGAATAAGCATAATTGGTGCACATGACTCTGCTCTCCTGCTTCATGTGTGCATCTGTGGAAGGATGTGAGTATGAATGCCTACATTGTGTGCGAGTGTGCGTTTCCCTGTGTGTGTTTTTGCACTTCTGCTGCGATGAGTTAAACCGAAACAGATTCAGACTCATTTCGTGTTGACTAAAAGGGTACTAACTCACATCGCTGCAGTCCAGTTCCAACGAAAGCATGTGTGTATTGTCGTCCGGCTCACCCTCACGCACGTCAGTAGCCAACATATAGATGCTAATCTGCCCTGAGGGCCCTGAGGGCCCTGAGGGCGGACTGTACCTGTGCTTGTGACAGTAAACTTGGGGTTAGAGTCCACCAAAGTTAACATTTAAAAGCCAAAGAATCTGCATAATACATCCTCTTCTTCCCAGAACTGACATGTGAAGCATGAATGTATGTTAATCCCTGCAGCCGTGGGGAAGGTCAGTAGATTGGCGTCGGCCTCCAGTCGGCTGTTTTCCATTCATTGCCGGTCTAGTGGCGGAGATGGGGCAGCGTGGCGAAGCAGCGGGAAGCACACTTTGATTCTTTCTGCGCGTGGGTTTTCTCACGATACTCTAATTTCCTCCCACAGATCAGAAACTGACTCGATTCTTCTTTTCAAATGGAACTTCCACTTTTGTTTCTGACAGGCTTCCCTGACCAGAGAAGAAGAAAGCGTGAGCGTTAACGCCCGGGTCTGAGCGATGGAACTCGGAAAAGTGGGCAGCTCGACTGAGTCCGTGGCCACCGTCACTAGCGAGGAGTTTGAGCTGGTTCAGGGTTCACCACAAGGCTCTGGAGGCAAACCCAGGCTGAAGGTGAGACCACGCTGTGTTGGTACTAGTTAAACATCTCTAAGAGTCAAATAAGGGTTCATCAATGTTGGAAAAGGAGCAGCTGACTAAGTCTTTGTTTTCGTCTGGCCTTGTTCACAGTTTTGATCTTTATCTATCGCAGATGTCCTGGAATGGAAGCGAGCAGCTGGAAAAAGCCATGGAGGAAGTGTTGGATGATGATGACGATGAGATGAAGGTGGAGAAGAGCAACGTGGAAAAGATGGAGAAGCACAGCACCCCAGAGACGTCCGTGTCTGAGCCTCCAGCTGCAGGTTAATGCACCTGTCATGTTAAAAGTGCTACATTTAGCCTAAACTAGACCATAGCCTTAAACTTTCCTTTATTTTAAGTGAAAGTTTGGCTGAGCCCTGAGTACTTATGCTTATATATCCAGCGTTGCAAAATGGACTCAAAGGAAATGTTGCTATAAATTAAGAAGCAGTCAGCAGTATTTCAACTCTTACTTCTATTGTTCAACTTCCTGTTTGTGTGGTTTGAACTTGCGAGCTGAAAGATAACCCCCCCCTCCCTACATCCTCTGTGGTTCTTTCACCTTCGCTTATCATTGTGCACCCACAATGTGTTTTTGAGGGTCTTTGAAATGGTTTCTTTTTAAAATCTCTATCATATATTTAATCAATCTGTGTTCACTTAAAATAGGTCCAGCGCCAGTCAGCCCCACGGTGCTGGAGGAGGACAGTGTCCAGTTTAACAAGTTGTCCTATCTGGGCTGCACATGGGTGAAAGCCCCCCGGAACGAGAGCGAGGCACAGAGGGCCATGGCCACCCTGCGCGCTGAGAGTGCCATCCCCATCCCAGTCACCATGCACGTCCCCTGCGGGCCGGATGGCTCCGTCAGGTCAGGAACACGTGGGGGGGTTAAACAAGACGTGTAGAGCAGTGACATGTCCCATGATGGAGCCTCGCGTGTCGTCACCTTTGATGGCAGGAAGTGAATTTGCTGATGAAATACAAATAACAAGTGTGAAAAACGTTCAACCGCCACCAGTCGTGAGAATAATGAAAGAGGAAATTCCTTTTTTTTTAAAACCATGATGTGTGTTATATATTATTAATGTGTCCACCTTTAACTCTACTGAAAGGATACGTTTGTCTCATTGAATGAGGATATTACAGAACTTTTTAGGTGTGTCTATCTTCTCTCCAGGATTGTGGATCAGGCCTCAGGTACAGAGATCGCCTCTTTCCCCATCTACAAGGTTTTGTTCTGTGCCCGCGGCCAGGAGGGCTCAGTGGAGAGTGACTGCTTCTCCTTCACGGAGAGTTACCGGAGCTCTGAGGAATTCCAGATCCACGTCTTCTCCTGCCACATCAAGGAAGCTGTGAGGAAAGCATGTGGATTAAATGTTTCAGACTACAGGTTTAGAGAATACACATGTGATTCAGACAGTGTGGAGGTGAATTATCACAATAGTTAAATTATACAATAAAATAATGGTGGATTCCCACGGTTGTAAATACAGATTACCAGGTGAGGGCGCTATTGTCATATTTTGTGTTTTCCAGTAACGTGTTAATTTTAGACTTTTTTGCTTTCAGACATAAAATAGTTTGTATTTTTTCCCCACATGAAGACGTGTTTGGACCTTTTCTATCTGTGTATATGTTCCCTCAGGTCAGCCGCATCTTGTACAGCTTTTCCACAGCTTTTCGCCGTTCATCCCGGCTGGCGGACATCAGGGACACGGCCCTTTCTACTCCACCTGACAGCGACCTCTATACCTTCACTGTCACGCTCGATATCAAAGAGGACGATGGCAAGGGCAACTACAGGTACTTGAAACACACAGAAGTCTCATGGAAACGAGTCTCATCAAAAGACTCGGTGTGTTGCACTGTTTATTCATATGTAAGACAAAATAGCTTAACAGCTGTAATAGAGCAATTAGTAAAGAGACCGGCCTTATTTAGGTTTTGTACAGGAGTCAACCTATGGGATGTATTTTTTCCTCCCAGTAACCTAACAGAAACCCGCAGTACTCGGAACACTTTAGCATTAAGTAAAACAAGTCATGTAATCATCATCAAGTCCTGGACATTAAAGTGAGAATATGTGTAACAACACTCGTCCATTTCCTCTGCACAGTTCGGTGCCTAAAGACAGAGACAAATTCTACTTCAAACTGCGACAGGGCGTGCAGAAGAAGGTCGTGCTCTCGGTGCAACAAATGTGCAACAAGGAGCTGGGAATCGAGAGGTAAACCTGCACTCACTTCCTTTTTAGGATGGATGCCCTGTTATTTGTCTCCGCTGTTGGTGTCACAGTGGCTGACAGGATGTCTAATTGAATCATCGTAGGCCACACTGAGACTGCGAGTGTACTATCGTTAACTTTCAGCATTGAATGTGTGTTCATGCTCCATTAATCTCCTGCTCCTACCACAGTGTGGGACAGGGACACCTGTCTGCTTTTGAGACTGTCAGATCCTTATCGCTGATGTGTGACATGCAGTATTTGATATTAAATTTATCCCCGAGGGTCAGTTGCTTCTGCCACTGAAGCAACGCCACCAATCATCTTGTCTAGGCTGTAGGTTTGTTCATTTCAGAGATACTAATGCAGTCAAGGCTGAAAGTTAGCCACACACCCTGGTGCAAGGGATTTTTATGTAATGTTCTTTACAAGATACTCCCACAGCTAACACTTGGTGGCGCCTGCAGCCTGAAACTAAACGAGCTGCTGGGATGAGGGATTCTGCTGGTTTATTGGAAAGTGGAAAGGTGAATCACAAGGCCTGTATATGGTTTCAGTGAAGGAGCCTCCTCCTCCACTTTAATTGGTGGAACAAACGGCTGAGGCGTTCTGTGTGATGAGCATCCTTGAAGGGTCAGAGAAGAGTCATTAAACTCTGTTTGTGATGCAACTCTTTAGATACAGTTAGTGGCTTCTTTATTACACCGAGGGGACATAATCTACATGATGCAACACGCTTGGACCAAAACAGAGTTTGCTGCTATTTTTAAACAGAATAGCATCGAATCATCATTTATTTTTGCTTTGTCTCCTTCTAGGTGTTTCGGAATGCTGCTGAGCCCTGGGCAGAAGGTCTCCAACAGCGACATGCATCTGCTCGACATGGTAAGCTCAGAGCAAGTGATCAAATATAATTCGTGAGAATCATATTCATGATTTGCGAGACTGCTCTGGTGCTATTTTCAGATGTACGCAGTGGTTTGATAAGATTAGATAATGAGGATTTCACACACGCGGAACCGTGCGTTGATGTCTCCTCAGGAGTCGATGGGGAAGAGCTCTGACAGGAAGGCCTACGTGATCACAGGAACATGGAACCCTAACCTGGCAGCCTTCCAGGCGCTGAATGAAGACACCCCTAAAGGTGAGCAGGATAATCCCTCCGTAAAGACTCAACCACACACTGAGTTTTTTTTCCACTAAAAAGCTTTGAACTGTTCAGAAAGAGTTGAACAAGTAAAACCCAAAAAAGTAGCCTTGAACGATTTATTAAATCTGTGAAAGGAAGTTTATGGAAGGAACCTGCCTTCTGCTAAATCCCAGGGTGTTTCCGAGCTGAAAGATGCTGGCCACACTAAATCTATCACAGCTAACAAATTGGACTTCGTGGCAACGTGCTGACCAAGAGATTCTGAGAATTTTATTGTAGGTGTTTGGCAGATCTGTCAAGCCATTATAATTCACAGGAGTCAGGCACTGCAGGACGGCCCCAACATGCTAAAAATACAGGATTACCTACAGAGTGCGTATTTCTGAAGGTTTTGCAGGCTACAAACCACTCTTGTTCCTTGTTTCCTCCCTATTCCCTCTGCTTTAGATAAGCAGGTCTATGTGACGGTGGCGGCAGACCTGGTCGTCACCGAGGTCGTGGAGCCGGTTCGCTTCCTGCTGGAAACACTGGTCCGGGTGTATCCGTCCAACGAACGCTTCTGGTATTTTAGCCGCAAGATCTTCAGTGAGACCTTCTACCTCAGACTCAGACAGGTAGATTATACTGAAGTGCTGGGCTGAAATACAGAAGAGGCTCCACACAGAAGACACCTTAAATAGCACAAGGGTCCCCTGTGTTGTCAGCTATATCACCGCCACAGTCACTTATCCTCTGTGTTTCTGAGGCAAAAGTCCAGGCTGTCCCCAAAGAAGGGGGGGCGGGGGGGGATGGGGGGGGGTGAACAGATGGGTGAGAGAATGGATGTGGAGAGGAGGAGGCGGTCAGAGCAGCCCATGTTTCACTGACCAGTCAAATGTTGTCCCCCTGACAGCTGAAACATGGCCATTGTCTCATCGGCTCATTCTTCTTTCCCTTCTGTCCCTCGCTGCGTTGTTCATCACATTATGTTCCCTTTCTGTCCTTTTTAAAGGAAACATTTTCCTTCACGTACTTCAGCTTTTCTCCATGTGAAAACCTTAAAAATAAAACATCTCCTCCTGAATCCATTTTCGGCATGAAGAAAGCGCAGAGAGAGAGCGGCACAAGGACAGCCTGCATGAATAGCCGTGGCAGGTGCTGAAAAAACAAAACAGTTAAGCTGTAAGCTTCCCTGTTAAAAAGTAGATCTCCTTCAGAAGGCCATGGGGAGCTGGCAGAGCAGTGGAGTGTGGGGAAGCTTTGGATTGTGTGGAGCTAATAAGAGGCTCTGTCTCATTATTGGCATGCGGATAATTAACAGTGGTGGTCTGACTTGTACGCCTGATTGCCTCTCTAGTTATCTTTTCAGTAAATGGAAGCACGTTGGACTGGTGCTGTGGTTAAGAGCTAATTAACAAATAATGTGGCTTGGGGAGAGGTTTTTGGGGAAAGATGGGACCAATACTGATGTGCTATTGTTTATTTTACCAAAGATTGTTATTTTCAGGATGTGGTGTTGGTGGATAATTGTGTGTTGTACCTTCTGAGTAGTGTTTTCTGTCTGGGTTAGTGGAAGCCTGGTTGGCGACTGCCTTTTTCTGGGTATAATCAAACCTGCCAAGATTGTTAACCATATAATTTGTGCCAAGTCTGAGTTGAGGACACAGAGTTCTTGTCAACAGTTCAACATTAGTTAGTAAGAGAAAAACACACAAACTGTAACTTCTTTGGTGTTTAAAAAGTTAATCATCTTTTACCCGCCTTTCTTTCTCAGGTTTTCAGTGGTCATTATAACCTTCTTCCAAGGCTTCTAAGATTTTTCTAGAGAAAGGCCGGTGACATAGTCTCTCTCAATCTGTGCTCTCATCACTGACCTGAGCTAGTCATTAGACGCCTTACAAGTAGGTGGATCAATGCAGCCCATTGATCCATTCTGCCAGGTGGAGGAGAGAGGCAACAGCATTACAGTAATTGAATTGACCAGAAATTGACATCGGCAGCATGTGAGACTCAAGGTCAAGTCTCCAAGAGTCCCTTGTGCGCTCTGTTGTGCATATCATTCATTTATAATTTGTCCAAGGGTGAGCAAAGTCTTTACTTCTCACTTTTTGTCTTGACACCTTTAAACAACCCGCAGACTCTGAGAGTGTGTTAGCACCTGGCCGTGTCTTGTTTGCCTTCTTCTGGGAGGTCCACTGTTCCATTGTGGGCTGATCTCAGTTGTGTTGCAGTGGGATCATGAAAACGTTCTTGGCCTGCATCTTTATTGGCCACCTGCCCGTCACTGGTGTCATCTGATGGTGCTGTCAGATTAATGTAGCAGTTGGTCGATATCAGGTCAGGGTAGTCGCACTGATTTACTCGAGCACATTGACCCTCACAGAAGACGGAGACTTCGTCCATGTTGTCACTGGTGGTGGTTAGACCGCTGCAGAGAAGTGGCTGCTCTTAATGAAGTTCAACCCCGAATGGTGCTGCCCCTCCTTGATGTCTTCTGATTAAAGCCTTCAGTGATGACTGCATTATACATCAAAAGTTTAGGTTGATCTTTACGCATCAAATAAGCCTCTCCTGTCGCTACAGTGTCTTATATACCATAGTTATTAAAGTTTGTTTAATACAGGATTTATGGGTCAGTTTAACAGCTTGGATACATATTTTCCTATGCTTTGATTACACTATTTTACAGTAAAAATGGAAAAAAATAAGTTTTCTACAATGAAAAAGACATTTTTATGATTTAGATAGAATGTAGTCACATTTAGCAAGGCATAGGTTTTTACTTTAGACTATTTTCAAGAGAACAATCACTCTTAATTTCCAGAGATTGTAAGTTAATAAAAACAAATTAACCATTTTGAGTTTATACAGCCTCTAAAATCAAAAACATGCGATTTAAATCTGGACCAAAGGTTGTTTCTCTTCTCTTCGTGATCCCTGCCTCTTTTAATCATTTGTTTGTGTGTTTGCATACAGCAGACGCCAGAACGAACCGGTCAAAGCGATGCTGTCTACGAGGTGGTCAGTCTTCAAAGGGAAGCGGAGAGATGCAAGGAAGAAAAAGGGCATCTGACCTTACCCACCGAGGAAGAGGAGGCGGAAGAAGGTTCGCCTTAGCATTGCCTCTTTATTCCTGCCTCATTTTCGGACTTTTGTTTTTCTTTCTGCAAGTCCAACAAACAGCAACTGTTTTCCGCTCTCTGCTGTCAGCTGTGCTGCAGGGATGCAGGCATCGCAAGCAACAATATTGGCTGTTAGACTTAGCCGTTCGTACACATGACCCAGTTTCGGCACACGAATATAAACAGGGCTGGCGTTTTCCATCAGACCGCCGGCTCTCCCGTTCAGGTGTTGCACTTTAGACCTGCTTATATCTGCAGACAAGAGAGCGTCTCACACTTCTCTTTTCATTCTGTTGCTTCTTTCTTCTCCGCCAGTGAGGATGGTCTCACATTCTCCCTTATCTGAGAGTGAAGCTCCGACAGGCGTTATCAGAGTGGGAGGCCGAAAAAGGCCCCTCTTTAACACTACATACATACGAGTCGGCTGCCAAGACCAGCATTCAACAGATATTGATGGTGCAAAAGAATATTTCTTGAAGTCTCCTCATCTATCCCAGAGCTGAAAATTGAAGGCAATCAGGGAGCAAAGCCTCATTGTGTACTGAATTGAATGCACCTCAGTGCAGATGGCTTCGCTGCAAGCACGCACATTTAATGCTTGTGAATGATTTTTTTCCCCCTTGGAGCTCTAATATGAAAAGAGGCTTGAAGCTGTCAATCTTTCCTGTCCCCCCCTTTCTTTTATTTATCCACCTGTGCACTTTTTCTCTGATCATGCATCTTTGTACAGTCCACCTGTTAGTTGTTATAACACAGCCGTCAGGTTACTGCAGGAAATAAACCAGAGATGAGCAAAATTCTGCATCTCTCTCACACACACACACACACACACACACACACACACACACACACACACACACACACACACACACACGCAACTCACCTCCTATGTTCACCATGGCATTAGACCCGTGCTTTCTCTCCACTTGGCCTGTGAGAGGACAGCTTTGTGCTGCCTCTGAACCTTTTGAGAAGGCTCATCAAGCATTTATAAAGTCCTGAAAATCCCCCGCTGGGGCTGTAAAGATGTGTAAGGACAGCAGTGCACTGAGGATAAAGGATTCCTTTTTTCTGAAGAAGACTGTCGTGCAGTTCATTATTTTTCTAATGTATGGACCTCAGCAGGAGGAAATGGGCAAAACCTGGAGTGGGAACCTGTTTTAGTTCTTCAAAAGATTTTTGTGCTTTTCACATAAATTCAAAGTGATAAAAATATGAAAAACGATTCATGCACAGATTCAGACATCGATGGCTACATCTCCTCAGATCTTTTCAGGCAGACTGTCTGCACTATTAATTGCCAGTGATCAAATCAGATTTGTGTGTCCAGACCAGAACAACTCATCTGCAAGGTTGCCTTGGTAACAGTGTAGACGCACCAGCATATGTCAAATAGCTACTGAAAAATTTAAGTCCATGTCTACATTTTAAGATGTGCTCAAGGTGCTGATGTAGGAGAATTGGAGATCAGGAAATCTGCGCCTAACCTAAGGAACCATTGTTTTCAACATATAAATAGTATATACACACTCTTAGGTCTTGTAAACCTATTTGTGTGCTCGTGCTCTGTGTGGAGCGCTCGTTCGTGGACCACTGTGCGTGGGGATCAGTTCATCTCCACCAGTAGAGCAGCCCAGACGGTCAATTAGTGTTGCTCCTTCTAAACACAAGTGGTCCGGTGTGCTTATTGCCTCTCGTCTGGCTCTCGAACCGCCAGAACAGGAGAGCAACAGTAATGAAGCCTGTAGGCCCTGCTGATGCACCCTTTGTCTGTTTCGCCGTGTGTTATTGACAGTTTTCTGCCAAGTACAGTGCAGCTTTGGTGTTGATTTAACATCCTTTTAGGCCCGACATTTTCCTTTCTTCCTGCTCTCTTCTGTGACTGCACAGTCGATGCGTTCAAACCGCAGAATGTTCCAAATGTGTCTCTGTTGGTGTGTTTGCTGCAGATAGCGACAGTGAAATCTCAAGTGGGACTGGAGATGTTTCAAAAGAATGTCCTGAGAAAATTCTGGAGTCTTGGGGAGGAATTCTCCATAGATGGTAAGCTTCCAAAAGACAAGAAAATATCGACAAGCAAATAAAGTCTAGATGGAATGTTTGAGTTTTCTTTACGGCCATGGTTTATATGGAAAACGCACTCCGCATGCGTTCGAGTGCTATCTCATGCTGCCACTACTGTAAGACTTAATCATTCGAGATAAACTGTCCTAGCCGTACCTGCTAGAAGCAACACGTGTTCAAAACGGGCCAACGAATCAAGATGGAGCTGACAATCGCTCCAAGCAGAATGAAAGTGATATGACTAATCTGAATCTCTCCAACGAGACATTTGCAATGGACAAAGTTGATTATTTTGAAACGATGTGTCTGTGTTTATGCCAGGCATGGGAACCTCTCCACTCGTCCGAAGGGTTTGCCCTCACTGGTGCGAGGCGGCATTCCTGAGCCACTCAGAGCTGAAGTCTGGCAGCTGCTGGCCGGCTGTCACAACAGCCATGACCTACTTGAACACTACCGCATCCTAATTACCAAGGTAATACTCGGGGAGGGACAGCGTGCTGTAATAATTTGCTTTTACCGTATGACACTCAGGTTTATGCAGGCTGACACAGGCGAACATGGCGGTTTGCACCTTAAACAGGCTCGTGCATGTTTGATTCACACACGCCTCATCTGGGACCACATATGCTGTGGTCTGAGCTTGTATATACAGTATATATGCTACTGAGGTAAGAAGCTGTGTCATCGCAGCCAGTTTACTCTAAGATTGCAGAAAAACAACCCTCATCAGCCTGTTACTGCTCACACAGATGCAGTGTTAGTTCATTTACACCTACAGCTCCTCTTAGGACAAATTAATCTGACCAAATAATGACACTGAGCAACCAAGCCAACTGCCATTTAAGCCCTGGGGTATAGTGTTTCAGCTTCTCGGTTCACATTCTGCCCAGTTTTACTGTTTATGACTGTGTCTTTTTGTGCCTTTTTTTATAATTTGGTAAATTTAACACCCACCTGCCCACCATCTCCGCCTGTCTGTCAGTTACTCTCTGTCTCTCTCTCTCTCTTTGTTCTTACATAAGAACCACCCCTTCTCATTTATCCTCATTCCACTAGCTGAGCCATGCCTACATCTTCTGTCTTGCCGGGCTTGTGATGGTATTGATAGGCGGGTGGCCAGGCTATTAATAGCACCACAAAATGAATAGAACTGTGGGAAGATGGTGGAAGGAAGGAATGATGGGGTGAAAGGCAAATAATGGCAACGAGAGCGATGTGCAGCTTATTAATGCCTTATGCCTGTGCTTAGTGATCACATTAATGCCGATGGAATTTTAAGTCATTATATAGAAACATTTAGTGTTTTACCTCTTGCCAACTGTAAAATCCTCAGTCCCAAATTATTGTAAGATGAGTTTGTATATTTCACATAAGTGTGAAATTATTTTTTTTCTCCATCATCATCATCCAGTTTTTAAACAAAAAAAATAATCTATTAAATCATTTTTTGGTCCCCCTGACAGCTCGATTCCCGGGGGGAGAGACGCCGCATTAAACTAACTTACTGAGCATTTAGCACCCTGCGGCCGTCTACCTGAATATCACTGATCGCAAATGTCATGTTCAGTGTTGGACTGTTCTCATTTGCAGGCACCGCACACTCCGTCACTCCACACAGCGTGGCCTCCAGGAATCTAAGAATTTAACAAATAACTCTTTTCTGGGCTGGCACAGTGGCAGGTTTGTGGTCTGGGCTGGGGGTCTGCTGGTGACATTTGAACAACCTTTTCGTCTCCCTAGAGCTGAACATGCACAAGGTGTACCTCATGACTTAAACCCAAAGCTTAATAAAGCTCAGCTAGCAATTTCCAGACCAATTTTTTATTTTATTATTTTTTTGCAGAGCACTCTTGCTTGCAGCTCAGTGAGCATATTAACAGAGGTCAGCATCTCTTCGCAGGTACGGCAGCTTTAATCAGAGGTTGGAAGAACACATTGTAGGGAGTCATTCCAAATGAAACTGAAAGTCTTCCACGAAATGTCACTTATTCTCCTTATGTTAGGCGTTAGTCTACCATTACCCTTTTACCCCAATTAAAAGATATGAGATAAGGTTTTAAGGAGTTTAGTCCAGATTTAGGCTCAGAAAGGCCATTTTTTGGCCCTGTACTTTTACAGTTGTATTACTCATGCAGATACGACTCCCATGACTGATCATGCAGATGCAGATACACAGAGTATGTGGTAAATGGGCTGCCATGGTAACTGCAAGGGTCTATGGACCTTTCTCTGATTTATTGGCTTGATGAGGATTTTTCTGTCACTGTTGTTAACTTTTTTAAACGGCTACGACTGATGATTACACACATCTGGATATTACCTACTGCTCTACTACACATGATCTGCATGGAATATATATTGGCACTAAAGATAACTGTTATATAAGTAAATGAAATATCAGTATTTTGTTTATATGTTGTGTTTAAGCCTTTGCACACTGGTAGTTTATTTGCAAATGCTTCACCTCTTTCTAAACTATTTACATACTGTCTACCATAAAAGCACATTAATGCACATATATTACCATATTTTCCCCGGCTTTGTCGTTTGCTCCGTCACTCTCTCGAGGGTCTAAAGCCTTGTCAGTCACAGCCCCACGAAGAGTCCTCACTCCTCAATCTGTCGGGATCAGCTGCACCGCGTGGCCAAAAGACAGTCAGGAAACACCACTTTCTTTCTGCCGCGCTCACAATATAGGTCTATTCACAGCAAGCCTCCCGGCCTGACTCCATGTGTGGCTCGAGAATGCAGCACTTCAGCTCCCATTCACTTATCTGAGGCACAATCCCAGTAGGCAACATGAAAGGCCACACTGCCTTACCGCTGAAGCTTCAGGAAAACCCGTTAAACTAAAATAAGAAACCAGAGACCCAATCACGCTAACGTTTACATGTAATGTCGTAATTGTGATATGATGGCTGGAAATTATAATTGCCATAAAGTAGCCAAGGTGTGTGTTAGCAGGGCCTCCACATCACGGCAGCTCGGATTAAAGAGACTCGGCATCTTTTCGCTGGTCCCACACATCCATCCATCGAGATAATCTTATTGTATATGTTGGCCTTTCGGGTGTGTTTGCGCCAGCTGGTTTCTGTTAAGAGACATCGTTTTTATTTGGCCTTTACCGATGATCGAAGAGATTCGGACTGTATGAAGACCTATAAGGTACAAGGACAAAAGGAGCTCAGGAAAAATGAATATAAATATGTGAACTTGAGTGTTCCGACAGGTTTTCCCACATGCGGTGTGAGATTAAATGAAAATGATAGATGGTGTTTCAGTAGGCAGCCGTCTTTGACCTTTAGCTTCTCTTTACCACTCAACTGCAGCAATCCCAGTTCCCATAGTACACATGCTGACATTGTGCTGGGGGTGAATATGGTGGAGATATTTTCCCTGTTAAGGATGTTGGACATAAATTGCTCTCCTGCAAAAAGAGATAATAGCTATTGCCTGCAGTTTCCCACGTGCTGTGAGCAGGGTGCTTTCTATATTTGACATGTTCTCCCTCTGCTGTGTGCGCCCATATTTATATCTGTGTAAACAATACATTATGTTCTTCAAGACGAGTTTCAGTAAGCACATTCCCATTTGGAACACTTTGATCACAAATCTGCAGACTTTATCATTGTCTGTAGTGACAGAAAAAGCTGTTGTGAATGTAAATAGTGGCTTCTACCTGCTAAACTGGTTCAGCAGTGGTTTGTTGCTGGTGCTCACTGTATGTTTTTATCCGGGCTGTAAACACTACAAAAACCCCGACTGTGCTACATTTAAAACAGGCTCAACGAAGCGTGCTCCCTCAACAGGGGCTGTTAAACAGCTTTTTGAAGTTATGTCTTCATTCTACCTTTGACGTCTCATTCAGAAACGATTCTGAGTGAAATAGTTTTAAAAGCTCGACAGATCCTGGACTGTAGCTTAGATAAGCCAGTCTAACTAGGTAGATATAACCTAATGATTGGAATTTGCAGGAGCCCAGCGGTGGGATGCTGTAAGCAGTGAAAGGTGAATCAGCGTCCAGCATTCTCCCCCCCAACAAGTGTCCCTGCTGGCTTTGTTTGGATCAAATTGAATTATTAATGGTGGCCTTCTGGTCTTGTTTTTCATCAGTGTCCACCTCCAAAGGTAAAGAGCAGCATGCTTTTGAGTTCTCCATTGACTGGTTCCTCATATAGTGACAGCAGAACTGTCACCAGAAACTAACGTTGGCCTTTACTTTGTCTCTTTATATGTTTCGTTTTCCCGACACTTGTTTTTTTCATCACAGTGATTTTCATAACAACTGTTCTGCTGATTAAATGCACATTCTGTGTATTTTCCCAGGACCAATAGATAATATGATAGTGCATCTAAATTTACCTCTGGGGGAAAAAGCCCATATAAGTGACAGAATAATGTGGTGGGGAGCCTCAGGTGCAGCACGGAAGAGAAGGCGGGGCTAAGAGCCTGAAGCCGAGGCAGAGAGAGTGGAAAAAGAGGGAGGGTTTGTGTGTATGGGAAGAGAGAGAGCGTGCAAGCTGGAGAAAGCGTGTGGAGAGGGAGGGAGGGAGGGAAGCGTAAGTCAGTCTCAGCATCTCTCCTCACTGCACCAGGGCTGAGGGACTCTTCGTCCCCTCGCTTCCCTCGCTGCAGATTTAACTCCATTCCATCAGTGCGGTCATCTTTTTTTTGGGCTTGCTATACGTGCTGCTTCTGACTGCTTTATTTCCTCACCTCTTTCTGCACGGCAGGATAGAACAATTCCTTTTTTTTAAACCAAAACGTCGTCTGGGATCGCAAAGGGGGCATTTTTGCAAAAGGACGGTGGTAAAACTGCAGTTTCATCCGGGACGCCGTCTCTCGCCTCTGCTGCTGTTGTGGATTTCCCCGTCTTGCTCCGCCAGTGTTTTGTTTGGGGCAGCAGACAGACTGTGGGAGTCATACCTCTGACAAGTGCGCGTTTCAAAGGACCGACGAAGATGACAAAACTTGTGCTTTCGCACACGAGAGGTGGTCTCTCCGCTTCTGATCGCTGCAGCCAAAGAAGATGGAAGTTTGCTGGAGACCTGCATGCTGCCAAGTGATCCTTGCACATCTCCCGGCAAGCGTCTGCCACAGGGTTGCAGAGGAGTCAAAACGAGCGGAGCGCTGAGTTATTCAGCCGGCCTCTCCTCACTCCAGGAGAACCCTGTCAACTGCCTGCACGGCAATCTGGATTTTCACCGACTCACTTTTGCATTCCTTTGTTTCCTCAGCTCGCCGAGAGGCAGGTTCGCACGTATTGATGTAAAGTTTAAAGACGGAGCTCATTCAGAGAGGGAAAAGAAAAGAGCCGCTTTCGGTGTCGTTTCTGCGCCGGGATGCCTCGTATAGACATTTTCTCCCGGGCACCATGTGTGCTGAGAGAGCACTGACATTATCTCCTGTGGAGATCCCCGTGTTGTTCTAGCCTGTGTCTGTGTTTTCATTCAGACAATAGCTGTGCATACATGGGCTCCAGACACTGACCAAGAGGACCACCAAAATAAGGAAAGCCTACAGTTGCACAGTAAACACACAAGCACCAGCGGGTGCGCTGTGAACCACTGATTAATATTGAAAGATTGATTACAAAGATGGATTTGACGCCACATCCTGGTGTGAGGCCCTCCAGCTGAAGCTGGGTGTTCTGCAGTGTTTGCTTTAACTGTTTCCTTCAAACGTTGCTCTTCTTTTTGCTATGCTGCTGTTTTGGTATCGTATGAGCATGTCCGAAGAAGAACAGAACGCAGGAGAGTAAAGACAAGTGTGTTTGGCTTCAAGATTTAACCTCCTCGTATATCAGCTTTGCTCGTTGCCCTTGTGAGGGCAGTTCTTCCCTCAGTCTCCCGATGGCCCCCCCCCCCCCCTCGTTAGGATCGGCAGATGAAGCAAAGCAGGAGAGAAAATCATCTTTGGTATAGATACTGACCCTGGGATTTATTCTCTCTGAACTACAGCGTTCTCTCTCTGCTCCTGTTTGTTACCTGCATACAACTTTAACAAACCATGACTGATTGGAAAAGGAGAGCTAAACAGGTTGTCCTACCCTCCCAGGGGCCGTATTGATTTTCCTCCAGCCTGTGTTCATTTGATTGAGACTCAGCTATGTGAGAGTAAGGTGAAAGATTTTGCCAGAGCGTATCGAGCTCCACTAAATGAAGGAGGCTTTCAGACACCTGCTGTAGGGTTGGGAGCCTTCTGTTACAGAACGGCTGCCTTATGGGCGGAACAATACAAACGTCAGCTACCTGGTTAGCGCCCAGTACAATGAACCTGTCTGAGCCCACCGTTCCAGAGCTCAGCAGCAACAGCAGCAATGGAGGCTTCTTTCCTGGCCAGACATCTAACCACTCTTGTCCCCTGGGCTGGGGATTGAATGAAGGCTTGGAGACTTGCATCCTGGAGACCGCTGTTGTTGTTCTTCTGACTGTGCTTATTATCGCAGGGAACCTGACGGTCATCTTCGTGTTCCACTGCGCCCCTCTCTTACACCACTACACCACCAGCTACTTCATCCAAACCATGGCCTACGCCGACCTGCTGGTGGGTCTGAGCTGCCTGGTGCCCGCTCTGTCTCTGCTCCATTACCCCGCCAGTGTCCAGGAACCCATCACATGTCAGATTTTCAGCTACGTCATCTCCGTTTTGAAGAGTGTTTCGATGGCGTGCCTGGCTTGTATCAGCGTGGACCGCTACCTGGCGATAACTAAACCACTATCTTATAACCAGCTGGTGACACCGTGCCGGCTGCGAGGCTGCATCACCCTTATCTGGATCTACTCCAGCCTGATCTTCTTGCCCTCATTCTTTGGGTGGGGTAAGCCAGGCTATCATGGAGACATTTTCGAGTGGTGCGCTCACTCCTGGCCCACCAGCGCTCTCTTTACAGGCTTCGTGGTGTGCTTGCTCTACGCACCTGCGGCACTTGTGGTTTGCTTTACTTATTACCATATTTTTCGCATTTGCCAGCAGCACAACAGGGAGATCAGTGAGCGGAGGGCACGTTTCCCCAGCCAGGAAATGGAGGCTGGAGACGGGGGTGGCGGTGGGCACCACGGAGGGCACGGACCAGATCGGCGCTATGCCATGGTGCTCTTCCGCATTACCAGTGTTTTCTACATGCTCTGGCTGCCCTACATTATTTACTTTTTGCTGGAGAGTTCCCATGTACTGGATAGTTCTGCCCTCTCGTTCATCACCACCTGGTTGGCCATAAGCAACAGCTTCTGCAACTGTGTCATCTACAGCCTTTCCAATAGCGTGTTCCGCCTCGGCATGCGAAGGCTCTCACAGACAATGTGCTCCTTCAGCCATTGTGCGGCAGATGACAGAGACTTTGGGGAGCCCAAACCAAGGAAGAGGGCAAACTCCTGCTCCATCTGAACGGCGTCACGTAAGGGACGAGAACACGGCACCTCGATGCTGCAAAAGAAAGCGGGAGTCGTACCAAGCCTGCGGCATTGTAGCGCTTGACGAGCTAATCAAACTGGGGAAAAACCTCCGCAATTCTAGAGACTTTGTCTTGAATTCCATAAATGATTTTTGCATATGAAGGTGTTCAAAGAGATTAATGCAGCAAGAGTAGAGAATTAAGATGAAACAGGCTTTCAGTGAAGGCATAAATTAGGTTTGATTCAACAAAAGAAAAAAATAATCTGTGGCATTCAGATCTTTTAAAGGCTTTAAAACATAGCGAAAGACAAAACTTCAAAACACTAAAAACAGAATATATGTTGATGTAAGTGTTCATTTGCTTTACACTCTGTGTGTCTGTACTTCCCCGAGATGGGAAAAAAAAACAGCAATTTATGTGCCCACAAGTCAGTTTAAAGTCTTGTTATATTTAATGAACAGAGCGATATTTATGACAGCCATGAAGCTGCTGATAACTGTGTGTGGCCTTGACTGTTTGGTTCTGGTTTTTTGCTTCTATAATGATGTAATGATGTGGACATGTAAACCAGAGAGTGATGCAACAAAGAGATGCATCCATTTACTGTCCTGGTGTCTGATGTATTTCATATTTATGGATTAAATCAAAAACCTGGCACATAAATAGTCCCATAAAATACTAAAATATCGGTCTTTGTAGATGAACATAGCCAACAATGGACCAAGGTTTGTATCTGTATTTATAAATGTAAAGAAAAAAGTAAAAACCCCTTTTTATTATCATTCTTATTTTTACCCATGCATGCTGCATCCATTGATGACAGCTCATTCTGGTTCCTTAATTACCGATCCCACCTGTAATAAAGCACACTTTCCTTTGGCACAATGAACTAAATTGATGTTCTTTGCAGGCATTTTTATAAAATGACTTAGAAGTGCAAGGATCTCCTCATATTATTATTGTATTCATTGGTCTGCATTCGAAGCCTCATGGTTTGAGGTTAAATCTTCTATTTCATAGCTTTGAATAGCTCTCCTGGACAATCCAGATTCCCAAAAAAGCCCTCCTGTGCTTGCACACGCAGTTGTGCAAACCCTGTTGTCAAACTACAGACCTCGTTGTGTGTTTGTGAATGAACTGACGCAGTACTTCATGCATATTTTGCACATCTTACTGGAAATTGTGTGTTGTGTTTTGTGACGGGGAGGGGAGGGGAGGGGGAGTCTATAATGGATTCTTTTGTTTTCTTAAAACTTGTTTCTTGTTAAATATCGTAGGGTTTGATTTCCTGTTCTCTTACTGTGAACATTCCAGCTTGGTGAACTTAAGACTGTTAACAAAGTGCAGGAGATGTCTGTTGTTAAGCAACCTCCAGACTGCCTTGGTTACCATTCTCATCCTTTGTTGCGGCACAGGTGTGAACAAGATATTCTAGTCAATTTACCTTGTTTCTCTGGTTGGATCCATGTTCAAACATAGCTGTTACATATACGTGGAGCCACGTAGCCAAACCAGGCACTAGTTTGCTCAGTTAATTTCTGTCATCTGTTGCTGCTCACGGTGTATTTACAGTGCGACCAAGTCAGACAGCAAAACCAATCCATGAATATTGTAACTGCACTTTATGCTGCTTAACAGTACTGTGTTTATTGTCATACAGTTTAAGGCTGCATGAAATGAATTCTGAGTAGTAGGACAGAATAAACTAAATAAAATACACTCTTTTTTTTTGCTAACTTATTGTTGTGGTAAGATTCAACCTACAGCTAAACACTTGCAGCAGATGCACAAAGAGTCGGCCTGGTCACATAATGAATGTAAGAACAACAACAAGGCTGCAAAACAAACAGGACCAGAGTCCTCCTGGGTTTCTGACATGCTTCAGTTTATTTCCCATGTTTGATTTGGTCTGTAGGTTCTCGCGCTGCAGCCTTGAGTCGACTATAATTAATAATGAGCTAACACCGTCTGTCTGCAGTTGATACTCTTCATACTGTCACTTTTTTCCGCTCCGAAACCTGAGATAAAAGCTGGATCACCGGTACGTAACACCCTTTAACGTATTCAGAGTCCTCTATTGAAGTAACATTTAAAAGACGCGTGTTGCTTTGTGCAGCTTTCAAACATTGCAGATTGTTCTGTATGTGCCTAAAGTTGTAATTTCGTGTAAAAACTAAAAGGTGTGAACTGTTACGCAGACGTGCTGCACTTTTCTAAAGCACCGCAGCTCTTTGAACTTTTCAGCCAGATCCGAAAAGGCATCATTCCGTTTGGGTTCATTTCTGCCTCTATGTGTGGCATCTTTTCCTACCGCCTGAAGCCTGTTTCGCATCTGTAAGATAACACAGGACGCCGACCGGGCTGAATATTGTGAAATCCCTTTTAGAAGTGCGCTGTAGACCTCCTCAAGTGTTCTGGAAGCTTGTGTCTCTTGTGCAGTGCGGTGGGCTCTTAGAGAAATGTGTAGGATCCGAATCAGTGTTGAATTAATCTAGGGAAAAATCACACGTCCGTGTTTAGCCATCGCGACTCCAATACTCAAAACATTCCATTCGGATTGAAGATTCCAGGATTTGTCAGACGTTGCACATGACTTTACTGTTTTTGTAGCGGATTCTGTGAAGCTTCGAGTTGAATTTCAAACAAAATTCATCAAAAAAAAATCTGAAGAAAAAAATTGTGTTAATCTGTATTATATTCCAAAACTAGTAGGACATGAAAACTTCCTAAATATTAGATGCATTAATCTGGACTGGGATTAGTGAACCGAGTTAGTAACAGATTAACACAGTGTGTATTAGGTCATTACCCCTTTGTACTTTATACTGTATGAGTATACTGCATAATTAAGTGTGTGTTTGTTTTTAATCTGCTGTACAAATCAAATTCTGACCGGTTTGGAGCAACTTTTGGAGTTCAAATATCTCGGCTTCTGTTTGAGGTACGAGAGGCAGTGTTGTAAATTACAGTGTCTATTTTTTTATTTTGGATTTTTGTCAAAGGTTTTTCCTTTTCTGTTTCATTGCCAAACCAATAAAAGTGAAATTAGTAGATAGTCACCCCCGTGTAGGTGTTTTTGTGAACAGAGTCACCTTCACCTTTGCCCTGCTTCATACCTCTTTTGTCGAGTAGCAAAGAAAATGTGGATTCAGACTGTCGGTGCGATATGACAGACTTGGAACGACCTTGACGCAATTTGTCAGGTATAAAAGAGCTGCTGGATTTCAATCACTCCAGCTTTGCTTCATTTAGAGCAACTTAAAACAGGGCAGCCTGAAGATTACATTATCATTTGAATAGAGGTTTTTCAGTATGTGTACTTGAGTTCTCGTGTACTTGTGAAACATCACAGGTCGCCGCCAAGTACTTTTTTGAATTTAGGTAGGAAAGTACCGCCAGGTGTGTTTTCTTGCTTTAAGGATCGTGTGACTTGTGGGGGCTTGGGACAGATAGGTATCCCACAATGCATTTCACCATGGCCAAGCCAGCTGCAGTGAGGGCTGAATGGAACTTCAAAGTCCGGGTGTCCGATATGTACTGCAGAAGTTCTCAAGTCTGTGCCTGCGTACTTGCTGTTGAGAGCCATTTATGTGCCGTCTGCTCGCCTCAGTTTAATATTTTTGTTCTTTCTTTAGTTCAGAAACACCTTCCTGTTAGCGTGCGCTTTCTTTTTGACTTAATTCTACTGTGAAGTCCTTGTTCTAAATGATAAAGAGAGGACGGAGAAGGTTCCAGGTCAACAGAAAAAATGGTGGAAAGATGATTACCAAGTTGGAGTTTCATACAAATGTTGCTTTTTTTTATTCCCGTGTAAATTAGGCCACAATTTCAAAGAAAAGAATTGAAAAATCCACACGTTTCCTCCCAGTAAACACTTCTCATTTTCTATTCAGCCCAGTTTAGTGCACTCCTCCCAGCCTGGTCCTATTCATGAGCGCCACTATATTTGGAATCCACTCGTTGCCACAAATGGCAGCATACTTTCCGCTTCCTTTCCGCCTCTTCTCTCTTTCCGTCCTAAATGAGGAAGAACCCTCCGACTCTCTCTCGAGGTGGGGATGTCAGACTTGAAGGGGAAGCCAGCTTCTGCCTATTTGTGCTGTTGGTGGAGCCTGGAGGCCTGCACCAGAACCCTTTGATGGTGCCAAGTCGGCACACGCGCGCAAAATCAGCCTTATTATCGCGTCTTCAGGCGATCTTGGAAAATCCTGCAGACAGCAGTTGTTGATCTTGAGCATAGCTGGACTTTTGGGGCGACAGAGATGTTTCTCTTTCCAATTGGAAGATGGAAACACATCTTAAAGCTCCTAAACCTCATCCTAACCCACTCTGAATCCTGATTAATGATCCCTTTGGATTCTGACGGGAGCTTCGTATGTTCACGGCTGCTGCTTTAATGGTGGAAATAAAGAGTACAATGTTAACACGGAGTTCTTCACATAAACTTCACCTGCCGAGGCGAGAGCCGAGGTCAGGCCAGTGTTGACGCATCGGAGCGCTCTGGTGCCTTTTTGCTTCCAAATGAGTACAGTGGTTTCACTGGTTTCACCGGTTTCACCGGTTCTGCTTATCATCCCGCTTTCAGTTTGAAATGTCTGATTCGGCAATTTCTCACTCATTGTCTTTCCAGGTCTCTCGTGCTTAATTGCTTTCTTTTTCCGACTTGCGTAACGCTGACTCCACACGTTGTTGAGAAATCCCACCTCACCCCTGAGCGCCGTTACATCTCTGTGGCCGCCAGCAACTCTGAAAATCAATTTAGGTCAGGGCTGTTATTTGGCCTTATGATGGACGTGCACCGACCGTGCTGCTGATTTGGCTGTTAATGCTTCTGAATGTGCGTGCTCAGGAGAAACGCTGCTAACGTTGTTGATAGTGGGTCACGATATCAATGTTTGTTGTGTTTGGCACCTGAGAGTGAAAGAAAACCACGTTACAGCAGAACCGCTGCATTTCCTGCAAATATTGCCTTCATTCTTTGGAGGAACGTTGCCCACGTTCACGTCAGTCAAACTGCACTCGATCAGGCTCCAGGTTTGATCCATGTGGAGTTGATTTGACAGGTTTTTTTTTTTTTTTTTTAAATATTAATTTTATGGCTCATTTCTCTTCGTGTTTAATATTGTTTGTTGTAGTTTTACTGTTTTTGGCTTTCTTTTGCTGTTGATATCCCTTGGGTACTAATCCATCTGCCAGCAGGTCTGCAGATGGCTTCTCTAATGTTCTCACTGGGCAATTTATCCCAGTTAAATAACTTAAATTAAAATGACTCTCTTGGCTCCTTAGTAGTACTCTTCAGCTTCTTCTACAGCAGACGCAGGCGCTTCTTTAGCAGTGATTTTGCCATCAGACCTCCGCCCGTCCATCACTAGCGGCTGGCCTGGCGCGCTTCCTCTTGCACCCACCTGCAGCCTCATTCGTCCAGCTGTGGTCCTGGACTCACACAAACTCAACCAATCCCTGTCATTTTGTGTCAAACCTCGCCATCCTCTGATTATTTTAGCATTGACAGACACGCAGGGGCGTCGCGACGTGCTACCTGCTTCCTCCTCGGTGCTGTATGTGAAGTGGAAGTTCTGTTCAGGCTCCTTTGCCTTTGATGTGAACTTGATCACTGATCAAATAGAGGGATTTAATAGAATAAGGTTTACAGTTGACAGTGTGGTCAGAAATGAAATTCAGGATATGGGAGGCTTTGTGTTACTATGGAAACTTTAGGCTAACGAAGAGATAAAGGGTAGAGTTGGGGATAACTGCATTATCGTTACATGTGAGGGAGGGAGGATGAAGCAGGCTGTGTGTCCGTGCACGTCTGTCCTCTTGACCTTCTGTGTGTCACCCTTAGGTGCGTCTACCTCTATTATCTTTTGCCCGCTGGGGAAGAAGACAGAAAATTCCAGATATCAGGGTCTTTCAGAGTTTCTGTTGAGCTGTGTGCACGTTGTTGTGGGGACAGCACATCCTTCTCCAGCTGTCCATCGTTCCCATATTACTCGAGTCTGGACCTGCTCAGCATATTTTGTCTTTTCATACACTTTTTTTATTAATCCCCTTCACTCGGCCAATCTTCTTCGGTATGACCGGCTCCCAGTTCATTCATTTCTGGGACCAGTGTTAAACCAGTTATTCCTCGGTTCTGATTTCGGGGACCTGCGTTGCCATCACCAGTTTCACCGCGAGCAAAATAAGAAATTAAACCGTCTCGCTCTCCGTCTTCTGCACCCGCAATCCTGCTTATTCAAATGCAGATCAGCTGGACCGTTAAAATGCCATGGCAGAGAAACACACACATGAATTTGCAATCAGCCAGGTGGGCCAGCTGTTGCCCCTCCCTCACAGCCCAACTCGCAACCCTCTGGGGAAGCTGCTAGGAACATTATTGCCAGCAACCAAGGACGAAGTCCTCGGGGAAAATCTGCTTTTAATTACCAGGCTGCTTTCCTGTGAATATCAGACTAGTAGATTAACTGGAAGTGTTGCAGTAGAGTGACGGCAGATTAAGAATGTCTGAGTTTGAACGGTGCCACAAGGAGAAGATGGACTGTTTTCATCCATCCTGTTTCCCTTACTGTGGAAATTAATGGCAGACCTCTGAGTGACCCAGAAAGCTTTTTTTTGTTTGTTTATGTTACAGAAAGAAATTTGCTGATTGTGCGTTTTTCCCCGGCGAAACGCCCCGTCTTCACGGAGACCCTGGACCTGACTCTGGTCTCCGCTGTTGCTATAGCAGCTGCTGCTTTCTTCAGCAGAAACTCGCCGTCCTTCTGTGATCATTTCAGCAGAAAATTCCACCTCAATCTGTAAAAGACAGATATCGGGCGTTGAACAGTGAACCTCTTCCTGCACGCAGCTGCGCGTTCTGTCAATGTTGGGGTGTCTTTTAAAACACATCCTCCTGTCTCAGGCCTGCCCCCCCCCCCCCCCCCCCCCGTAGTTTCAACGTCCTCCAGCTCTCGGTCTCTCATTTTCTCTCTGCTTTGTGTACTTTTCTCTCTGTGTCACCTTGGTGTCGTGCACATCCATTTATTCTCTCACTACTTCTGCGGGGGGGGGGGGGTCAGCGGCTCTGAACAGACGTGTGCCGACACGCCATCCTGCCGGTTCATCACAGCCTCTGTTGTCTAACGCGACCCACGTGGGGCCACACCGGCCGCTGGTGCTGGAGCCAAGCTCAGATGGCGCCGCATTAGCTGTCGTTCCCTCTGAGAGTTCCCCGAGAGAAACGTGCAAACGCAACTGTATCGACGAGGCTTCTTTTTTTAAAACCCGATTACAGCAAACTCTTAACGGGCATCGTTTTGATGGGATCAGGGTGAATCACGTCTTCGCCGTAGAAAGTGCCGTTGTGACTTTTAGGGGATCTACAGCGCTGCTGCGACTCCACAGCCCGATCGTCTGCAAATTACACCACCGGGGCAACGTCGCGGTGTTTTATCTGTCATACTTTGGCTTAGTTTTGGGACAGATGGAGGAAGTGGAGATGTGACTTTTATCTTAATTTAACGCTAGTAGCCCACACCAGCAGAGCCCCTCCAGTGGGGAGATAAGTTTTATTCTGTTTTAGTCCTGGGAGGGTGGTTGTGGAGTTTAATGTAAATTATAATGGAAATATTAAACGATGTCTCCAAATACTTGACATCTCTCCCGTGATGTCTGGTGCTGGGACAACATGTCCTTCGGGTGTATCAACAGTGAATACCAGGACGTTGCATTACAGTTAAAATGGATTACACCTTTTTTTTTTCTGTGTCTCTTTCTCCCCAACTGACGGTCTCTCTGGCTGCCTTCAGGGCTCCGAGACACTTTCTTCCTCTCCCACATTCCCGGTCTGACTCGGGGCGTTCAGCTGTCTGAACCAGGCGCGCTGCACATCATCCTCGCGGGTTTAGCAAAGCGTGGCCGGCTTTCCGTCGAAGGGCTCAGCGGCCAGGAACCGTGGGAGCCTCCTCAACCGTTGCGTAACACTGTCAGAAGAGAAGGGTAACGTGAGAGCCCAGCACCTCTTTCACACTGGTTTCACCACGAGAAGACCGGTCCGCTTCTCAAATTCTGCACCCATATGTGAAACATTTATCCGCTCCTTTAATTCTGAGAGGCTGAGAAGGCTGGAGCAGGTAGGTGGTTAATTATGTCACTCAAGGGTGTTTTAGCATTGTAGATGGACCGAGTGAGTCATGATTCCACAGCAAACTGTTGGAATATTCACTGCGAAACACAGACAGAGTTGCTATGATTTTTCTTGACCTGATATTTAAAAAAAGATGTGATATTTAAAAAAAATAAGACATTAATATAAACTAGCATCACCCGACCAGCCCCCTCAAAAGTCAAATGATTTCATGTCAGATGTCCCAGAGTCGGTGGCTTGCTGACATTTCTCAGAAAGATGGTCGTTAATACTGGCAACGCAGCGGCTCTGCCATGAAATATTAAGTAAACTGATGAATGAAGGAATGTGTGCGGGTCTCATCTTTTTTTCATGTTGAAACCTTGGAGTATAGAAGTCTGAGCTGCTCCCTCCGTTTGATTACATCTCTGTAGCACTGGGCAGTGTGGTACTGGAAAAACCTGACCCGTCTACCTGATACGCTGACCAGTCGGTGCAGGCGGCGTTAGCATTATTAGCGCCATTAGCAAAAAGCTCCTGGGTCAGGCATTCAGCATTTTTTACAGAATGATGATGAAGTCAACATTGGAGTAATTCAAAGCTGTCCTTGTTGAAGTAAGGACAGCAGTCAGGAACCATTTTTTTTTAGAAGGGATGCTAACATTTTAATGAAATGAAATCGGTCTGTTCAACAGTTCCCCTCTGAATTATTTAAAATTCAAATGCAAAACACTTATACCCAGTGTGCTGTTGTAAAAGTGATGTAACAGGTAAAACGAAGAGGGAAGAATTTGAATGTGCAGAAGGTCTTCAGTCAAGCACTTGAACCTTGATTTTGTTAAACTGCAGCTTTTACCCAGGCTGCTCGGTGTACTTCAATTAAAGGCTGTTAAATGCGGAGGGACGTGGACGGATCAGCACTTTTTTCTCCTTTGCTGTTTGTGTTGAGCAGTTTCCATGTTTGGGAGCTCAACCCGTATCTCGGCGCTATCTTTCTTGCTCAGTGGCTTTGTTGTTCACCTCTGTTTCAGTTGATTGTCCGTTTCGGTGCGTTTTTCCTCCCTTTTCCAGCCAGTTTAAAAGCTATCAACTGTGCACACACGATACCACCGACCACACAGTAACATGCCGGTGCGCGCATAATTCAGACTGTCTGGACCTAATATTGATTTAATCCACTTGCCTGTAGTTAATCTCTTTCAAATTTATCATGCCGTTTGCAGAAATCTAGGAAGGCTCGTGTCAGATTGGGCTCGTTTGTGTCTGCATCAAAGGGGACGCGTGAGAGCGGAGTGAATTCTGATTTGAAATGAGCAAATATACCCGTAGACGTTTAGCGTGGAGCCTAATAATCCATCCTGTTTTAAATTGTTACCGTTCGCTTCTGTTTCAGCTGCTAAAAATTCGACGAGGAAACTAAGAGGATTAAATGCGTTCGGGAATTTCTCATCTTCTCCTGACGCCTGTAGTCTTCCCGCATTTCCTCCCCCAGTCAGGAAGTAAATGGTGGCGTTCTTGAGATCACCAGCGGCAACGGTGCAGAGATTTTCAGGTGGAAGATGGTTTGGATGATTGTGGCAATGATGTTAAGCCGACGCCGTCGCGCTGCTCTTCCCTCTCGGTCTCAACGCACGATCAGCACGAGGTCCCTGATGGTGCCACAGTTCCTCCCCAAACACGTCCTGCACACAGCTGCCAGCTTCGGCGTGCACGTACGACTCTGTGCTTTTTCCTCTCTCCTGGCCGAGTGTTAGTGTCACAGAATAAGCCAGTGTTCTCTTTTAATACTGTAACACTGAGGACGTACTGCCTGCATAAGATCTGTCAGGAATCACTGTCAGAGGGAAGGCTGGACGGCTAAGCCGGCCTCCTGACACCAGAGGGCTTAAACATCTTTGCATGTCTGCACGCTATAAATGGGGATGCGGGTGTGTTCTGAAGGACGCGTGCTGCTGTGCGAGGAGAGGTGAGGAGGAAATGAGGCAGAGGAGCAAATAGGAAAGAGGTTAAAAAAAGAAAGATGTGAAAGGAGGACTGGAAAATGAAGGTAGAGGAACGATGCGGGAGGAAAACGAGGAAGAGAACGCTGAAGACGAGGAGGGAGGAGGTGGGGCGGGAGATGTCCTCTTCTGGTTTTTATGGCATTTTTTGAGTAATGAGGCTGTTAATTAGTGGAGGCATGCATGGTTTATTAAATCAAAGTGTTTACAACTTTCACTGTCAACCAAATTCTCAATGGTCCTCGCTGATGTTGCCATGGTAATTACAGTGTCACAAATGAGATTGATGGGCTGGTCTGTAATTATATTTTGGGGGAAAAAGCAGTGTAAGTCATTACTAAATCGTCGATGTCTGCACTGATAACAGCAGATCTGAATACGAGAGTAATGCCACGTTTCAGTTTTCGGTCCTGCTGAGCTGCGTTCGTAACCTTCCGAAGGTTATTTGTTTATTTATTTATTTATTTTTGGCATTTGTGGAATTACTTTTTGCCATCAACGTGACACAATCCGAATGAGGGGGGGTGGGATTCCCATACAACTCTCTTCATTCCCGAAGAGCTTCATCTTTGGGACGCGATATTAAAAAAACAATCTGTTCAATAATACACAGATTGGAAGACTACAAATATCTCATTCAAGCATTAAACGCACTTCTGCCTGCAGTTTCAATTAAAGCCGGTTCGTCTTTGAGCTCGGTCGTGAGGGATGTTTACGTTAGTCTTTGCATTTTTAAGCTGAATGCATTCGCTGAACGTGAGCTCACAGTGGAACTCAGCCTGTTAAATGTGGAATTATTTAATTAACTTGACTCTTTTCATGAGCATCCCGTGTGCACATGTGCTCTATTGTATTGGCAATAGCTTAAATTTACAGCTGCTGTTCTAATAGCAAGAAGGTTTTGGTTCTATCCCAGCTCAGGCTTTTCCATGTTTTTCATATATCTATCAATCTCTTTGTCCACATTACAAAGAGAGCAAATCTAAAAATTCCTTAGTCATGCCCCAGCCAGGCGAACATTTCTGTTGGAGGCCATTTGTTCTTTCTGCAGATCTGAGCTTCATTGTGTTTGTGCTTGAAAAAAGGAGAGGACAGCAGTGTCCCTGCGTATCCAGTGTGTGTGTCTGGTGTGCACGTTTGTGCGTGCACTGCAGCGGTTTCCACACAGTCTGGTCTGTAGCGGCCTTCCTAGACAAAAAGATCGGGCTTTTCAAAAACAGGAAGAAACATTATTCAAGAGGAAAACAGGCAAAAATCGTAAAATGTGTTCACCTTGAATCTGTGCTGTTGCACGTGCATGTGTTGATGCGTCTGAAGGACAAACCTCTGCAACGTTCCAACTGCCCCCCCGATAAAAGATGATGCATTTGCATCTCGAGTCCTCTCTGTCACAGGAGGGAATGAGTTCTTCTCCGGGTTTTTCTCCGTCCTTCAGCCACAAACGCTGTTTTAAATCTGCACCGATGTAACATAACTGATGATAAATGGCCGTGGAATGTGTCCGTCCGCGCTATCAAAAATGTCTTTTCTGTCTGTGTGTTATATGGATTCCTGATCTTCTGTGTGGCAGGACTCGGCTCAGGAAGCCGTCATTACCAGAGACATCCACCGCACGTTCCCCGCTCACGACTACTTTAAAGACTCGGATGGAGAAGGACAGGATTCTCTGTACAAGATCTGCAAGGTGATGTCTGAAAACACACACACACACACACACACACACACACACACACACACACACACACACACACACACACACACACACACACACTGTTGTTCCTATTGAACCAAGATTGCTCTTCTTTGACAGATCCCACCCAGTGAATATATTCTTTTCTAGGACCTTAATCTACAGTGCATTTTATTGCAGTAGCCTACTGTTCATTAAAAGTTATTTGGTTTTAACAACAGCTAAAAGTGAGAGTCAGAATCAGCACTTTACAGGTAGGAGTTTAGAAGGAGCCGCTTCATCAGCTCAGCTTAGATACATGGATCAGGAGAAATGTTGCCCCTACAAACGTATGAGAAATGTCTTAGGTGAATATTTTTATCAGTCCAAGGACCATTAAAGACAAAAAAAGGTGCCTTGTTCCCAATACAAAAAACAATACTGCAATAGACGCCAGCGTCCTGAGGTAATTATCTGTCAGAAACATGCATTCAGACAAAAACCAAGGCCAGCCTAACTGGATTAAAGCCACTCTTAATCTCTTATCACTGTCTGCTTATCTGCTCTGCAGCTGTGAATGCAAAGCAGTTTCTTACGCGGCCTCTTTAGTCTAAGAGGAAAGTGGGGAGTGATCCCGTTGACCACAGAAACAACCAACCACCATTAGCTCTGATTTTTCCTGTTGGAAAAAGCAGCGTTATTTATTTGCGTAGCATATAATGTCAATATTTCAACACACACAGAAATGTCCTTCTTCTTCGTTTACACCACGGGAACATTTGTTCCTTTTATAGGCCCCCATTGTTTCCCATGTTAGCGTACGGTTGGTCGGTGCTGTGGGAGAACCTGTCAGGAAAGGTTAGCATCCGGTTCGGACTCCAATTAGGTCAGTGGTGAGCCAGCCTTCATTTGTATGCAAATCCATGTAGATTTGCTGCTGATAAGGTTGGTTGGATCTTGAGGCAGGAGTGCGTTCCAGACACAGGAGATCCAGGACAAAGTTTATATTCATCTTCATGTACTTCTCAGTAATGAGCCTGCGGTCTTTTATGTTCTAACATTTATTCTCCAGGGAAGGTCACTGAAGCTCGCTGCTTTTTTCCAGTAATAATCTGATTCATTCTCCTAATGTTGCTCTGTGAATCCAACTGCTCCACCTCAGCTGTCCAGCAGTCTTCAGTGGGAAAGCCTGCCTCTCTGACAGAGGTATTGATGGGTATTGCAGAGACAGATGCCCCCATCCCGCTTCAAAACCGGTTACTTCCCAGCTGAGAATCCTGCTTTTGGGCTTAAGAATCAAGGAAACGCCACTAACATGTGCATGACCCTGAATCATTGCTTTGACTTTCTGAGTCAAGAGTTGGTGCAGGTTTGGATTTTAAACTTACATCTCATCCGTGGTGGCCTGAAGAGCAGTTCTGTACATCCCAAACATGGCTCAGTGGTTTTATTTTGATAAAAAAACCCCCGAAATTATACATAATTGTATTCTGTTTCCATATGCAAACAAAGTAAACACTTGAGCAACTAGGCAAATGCTGTATCCCCCATCGATCTCTCGGTGTTAGCATACATTATTTAAAGAAGCTAGCTCATAGCCCGGTGACCGCTGTCCTAATCAGAGGTGTTTATGCTGTACTTGTCGGGCCACTGCCTATGTCAGAGTGTCGGAAAGTCTTCCTTAAAGCTCTTTTTTTTCCCAAGTTGACCTTTGATATTTAGAAGACAGAAATGTTTCTACTGTATACAGGTAGCATTTAAAGGTATATCGCCATGGAGACGCAGCTGAAAACATTTTTTCTTTCATGTGTCTTTTGTGTCTTATAGTTCTGGTTAGTTAATCAACAGATTTTTTTCCCCGTGGATGCCATATTGACCTAAAATCGCAGGTAATTGCGGGTCTGTCATCGAAAAGACCTGTGATTACCCTCCAATTTCATGCCAAATGGATTTTGTGGAGCAGGTCTTTTCCCAGTCAGATTTAAAGCGTCAGCCTCGACCCACCACCAGCTGTGAAACCAGGCTGCACGTCCTGGCCTCATTTCCCCTCAGAGGTCCACATACCTCATGAAAGAATAGGAAGAATAGATTCTATAAAACATTTTCAAAGAAGATTGCAGTTTTTCGCAGTTTTTTTTTCTTCAGCTAGACTCATTTACGCAAACTCTGAGGTTTTTTCTAATCCTCGTTTTTGGACTTTGCTCTTCCGATAAATGTCTTGTTTGGACCCTCCATCACTTTTCTCTAGCACTTTAACCGTGGCTGTAGCCTAAAGCTGAAGTGTTGTGTATTTATTGAAACATTCCTCAAAATGATACCAGAAAATTGTTCCGGCCGGTTTATGAGGAAATAGACTTGGACTGTTTGGCTAATAAATTTAGATTTCACCCACTGGGACCTCCTCCATCAATCTGTCAGCATGCACTTCTCCCAGCTGACTTTTGGGACATGTGAATGGCACACTCCATCAAGCATGTCACCTTGCAGGTTACATTCCAGACAGCTCCACAAGCCTCCTCCATTACCTTCACATCAACCTCCCAATTAGCTGAACGGGGCATCTTTGATGTGCACGTGAGGGTCCGAAGTGCAGAGGAGTCACTTCTGGAACTGTTGACCCTGACATTAAAATTTTATCGCGGGATGAAAAATGCAACGATTTTGAGGGTTGTGTGATGGTTTTTTTGTTAATGTGTCTGTCGATTGCGCAATCACCATCGAAAAGATGACCGATGCGGCTCTCCGTGTCGGGAAACCTTCAGCGGCGTAAACATTTCCGTCTCCTTCGCAGGCCTACTCTGTCTACGACGATGAAATCGGCTATTGCCCGGGTCAGTCGTTCCTCGCCGCTGTTCTGCTGCTGCACGTGAGTGTACACCCAGCCTTTCATCAGCAGGCACACGAACAAATTGCTCCAACAATGCAGTTTATCACGTTATTGCCTCCACTTCTTTTGCCCCTCTGGGTAAGTTTGCGCTAAAATAGTGTGGAAGAGAGACCGGGGTTCTTAGAAGTGCCTCCGAGCTTTACTCAGTACAGTTTTTAAGTAAATGGACTTTGTTGCTTTTCATCGTGGAATATCGGGCTGCTGCTGAGCTGATTGCATTCTCAAGGTCATCAGATGCACGCCTCAAAGCATCGGCCCTCTAATACCCCTTTAATATATTTCCGCCATCTTTGAGGATATGTGTTAGTCTGCTGATGCTTTCGTCTCTGAAATCCACTTGATTGAAATGGTGTTGAAAAAGGCTCTTAAAGGACAGACAGACGAGTGGAAGCATGGATGTGGGACTCCCAAAAGGAAGAGTGGGAGAGTTTTTGGTTGAGGTCCAAAAGACAAGGACGGCAGAGGCTAAAGAATGGAGAGAATAGGAGAGGTCAGGAGGAGAGAAGATGCACCCAGGCTTAGTGGGAATGAATCATGAGCTAGGGGAGTAGAACGAAGAGATAAAGGAAGAGAAGAGGCATAAAACAGGAGGAAGTTATAATGGAGAAGGGTGGAAATGTGGAGAGGAGGAGGTGGCGAGATAAAGAGGACAGAAGCAGTAAAAGAAAAAGCTTATACAGGAGGAGGAGGAGGCAGACGGGTTACAGAGGAGGAAGAGGAAGAAAGGAGAGGTTATGGAGGAGATGTCAGGAATATTAATAGGGGTCCAGGTTTACCTGCAGGAGCCCATTCAGCCCCAAACACATACTGACAGTCTGATTAAATATCACCTCACCATCTGTGACTGTGTGTGTGCAGGAGGAAAAATAAATCCACGTGCACAGTTTTAAGCTTTTTATCATGTACGCATCTGTTTTCTTTATCCCAGCGCCGCAGAGGTGCACCAACAAAGAGACACGCACACATTTCTGCACAGACTTACACCCTAGAGTAACACCCGAGCACATCCCTTCATGTAACAAAAAATATATGATCTGCGTTATCCTGTAAAGAGCTTGTAGGTGAGCTTTATTCCCGTATATATCACAAGCATCGGTCCAGCAGCTTTTATGAAACTCTCGGTGTGCTTGCAGATGCCGGAGGAGCAGGCCTTCTGTGTGCTGGTGAAGATCATGTATGACTATGGCCTCAGAGCCCTGTACAGAAACAACTTTGAGGATCTTCACTGCAAGTTTTACCAGCTGGAGCGACTGATGCAGGTTCATAATCTTTTTCCCCCCAGTGTTTGCTATCTATCAGGGGAGTATCATCCTGAGCCCGCAGGGCGTGTGGGCATCTCCTCCGCATCGGGATCAGATCCATCCCGATCGACTAAATGTGCTCATTGTAATGCTGTTGATATTGACTGCTAATTATTAGCACACGAGGGAGCTCACCCTCCGAACCAGTAAGGTTTCAGATGCCGTGAGAGCACGGCCCACTAAAGTTGATGGCTATCTGCTTAATTTAATTTTCCATTCGCTGCACATGCACTGAGACCCATATGCTCATTTCTCACCTTTTCTCCATGTGGGATCTATCAGATTTTGCCACAGCAGAGGCAGAAAGGGAAGACAAACTCGAGCAAGTAACAGAGTAGATGAGGTGCCCTTTGTGGAAAAACTGACTGTTTCCCTCCACCAACAGGAGCAGCTCCAGGACCTCTGGTCACACTTCCAGGCGCTGAACTTGGAGGCACACATGTATGCCTCCCAATGGTTCCTCACCCTCTTCACTGCCAAGTTCCCCTTGTGTATGGTTTTCCACATCACTGACCTGCTGCTGTGTGAGGTACAGTCAGGACTCACTGTGCTGCACAACGCTCCTCACAACAGTGTTTGCACTTTCCTCATTAATTAAATGTCAAAGTGAACAAAAATACACTGATATCGGGTTCTGGAATGTTGACCGGGCAGTTTTCCTCCATGACAGCACTCTCAAATCTACAAAACTAACCCTTCTCCTCCTGCCCAGCACTTTGAAATTTAGCCAGACAGAGATGCAAGTCGAATTTCGCCCCAGAAAGGTCACCACAATAGCAGCTCACCGGGGCATATTTAATAACTTGCCCTTGACTGCAGCGTGTTCTGCAGCTCGGTGCAAGAAAAGCCACTTGTTCTGCACTGAATTACACCTTCACCTGTGCTGTCCTGTATGAAAATGGTGCCCTTGGTGTATTGAAAGCAGCAGTCAGGGTGAAGCTGTCCAGAAAAGTAGTAGAGTAAAGTGCAAAAAGGCAATGAAGGAACGGTGGAAGAGAAAGATGGAGGCAAAGGGGGTGGATGAAGCTTCTAAATGGCTCCGTGAGGGGTAGCAGAGGGCAGAGCGATAGTGATTCGCACACATTCTTTCACTATTGATTCATCATCTTGTCAGTAATCGATAGTGGTGTAGAAATGGGGCTTTTAAAGAGATGATATGATCGCGGGAGTGTCATTAGGGCCGTTTTACCTGATACCAATCACATCTCTGCTCCTGATTGAAAATGTTTTAGACATAGCTCATCAAAGAGATCTTCTACGAGGCACTAATCAATGGCTGCTCCAGCTCGGGAGGAGTTATTTTCTGTTCTTATTGTATGTGGGAAATTTTTCAGCACATCAGTTCAACCAGCTGATTTGATTTCCTTGACTCTGCTCATGCTAGCAACACTTTAGTAGCCTCTGAGGCAAGTTTCCAATCACACGGAGACAGTAGTTAATGGTGATATAAGTTTATTTTAACATACAGTCCTGTAAAAATGTAGGCGGGTGTGAAGTAGAAAGGGTTTTAAAACCATAAAGATCTACATGAACGCAGACAGAAAGAGCTCTGTAGAAGGCGTGCACCGTACTGGACTCAAGGCCCTACAGTTGATTTTATGTACAATATCAATAAAGCATAGTGGCGCTGTAATGTATAGTATACACAGAATGTACAGAATGTGGCGTATGCTGTATAAATAGGGGAGGTACAGCAGGTGGGCATAATGCACCCCAACCATTATCTATTGGCCCCCTCCACAAAAGCAAATAAAGATGGATGAGTTGTGGCGTGCAGAGCGAGGAGATATTTCAGAGGAAAAGGAGACTAACAGGGAGGAAAACGGAGCTTTCATAGGATCAGAACCTGTGTGTGCGGTGGATCAGGTGCCAGACGAGCCCGAGGTCTAACGAGGCAGCACAGGAGCCTCTTTGCAGGACTTAGGAGTTAAACAGGAAGCTAAGAATGGAGCCCTGAGGCACGCCAGTCCCACCAAACAGGTTTCAAAATCATCATGTTTCATTGGGTCGATACCTCTGTTTACTGTAAATCATATTTACTGTAATAAGTGAAATAATGTGTATGTTTTTGTAAAACAGCAGCTCCGTCTTTCATTCAGCCTTCACTGGTTTGCTTTTGTTCCCCCACCTCCACATCTTCCTCCCTCCCTCTGTTTTTCCTATCCGCCTCAGGCAACAATTAAAAGTTTCACAGGTCTTTCTCACCCAATGAACCGCGTGATGAGAATTTGCTTGTTAAACTGGAATTCTCATCTCCTGCCTCCCCGTCTCCGGCCGACTCTCTTTAGCCTGCTGTCCTCCGTTATTGCTTTATCATTTATCCTTGTTTCCTCTTTCTTTTATTCCCCCTCTCTTTTTTTGCTCTACCATTCCCCATCTCCTCTGCATGTTCTGCCGTTCTTCTATGGTGGCTCTATCATCTTTACTCCTACTGTTCACAACAGTCTCTCAATTCCATTGTTTTCTCTCCGTTCTCATATCTGTAATTTCCAGATGTTATTAATAATCCAGTTAAGAGCCACCAGTCGGTCACAATTTTCACGTTAATATTTCAGGAAAAATGTCTTCTGAACTTGATTTGAACCTCCTCCTTTGCTCTTCGTCAGCATCCTTGTCTTCAGTCTTCCCTCTGTCTTATTCTAAGCTGTAATCGTGTCTCTCCTGCAAGTCTGCTCCCTCTCACACACACACACACACACACACACACACACACACACACACGGATTATCCTCTGCCCTCTCACACACACCTTCCTTTGATCCTGCCTCAGCGCTGTAGCACCATCTTGAGGCTTACAGAGTCTGGTGTTGGAGCAGAGATTCTCAGCTCTTCTCTTTTTTTAAACATGTATTTTTAGTGCTGTCTGGTTATTTTTAGCTCTCTGTTGCCATGTGAACTGGTTGTCATGTAGGATAAGGAGACGGGTGTTCCCGTGCAAAGCCCACATCAGCTCCAATTTTTTTCCCCCCTGTTTCTAAATCAGGAGGATTGCACAATATAGAATACAAAACATGATATGTTTTGTCCAAACATTACTTTAAATACATCGGTAGATAACACAAACTATTTGTAATTTATTATATCAACTAACCATTTTGGCTTCATTTGTCTTTTTTTAGACTTTTTATGTTGCTCCCATAACAGATTAGATCCTGATTTAATGTTATAGTCAATACAAACTTCTGTGCACTTAAGAAAATGTGATTAATAAAACGTATCTTTTTCTTTTTTAGGGTATGAACATCATCTTCAATGTAGCTCTTGCCCTGCTCAAGGTTGGTCCTTACTTTATAGTTTGAAACATTCTTATGATTTTAAATGTTTTGAGATGATGGGACTGCATAACAACAATTATTGGGTGTTACATGTGATCTACTATCCCTGTTCTGAGATCCAAAAATAAAGTATTATTCATTTAAAAACACATTTTATGAAACTAAATGCGCAAAATGTTTGCTGATGTGTGAAGTAAATTAGTGATTGTTGAAGCGGGTTTTTGGTCTAATAATGGATGTTTGGTGTGTTGACATTTATCGCCCCCTCGTGTTCAAATGTATAATTACAGTTTAACGTATTTAAGGACGTGTACACATTTACGTTTAATGCTTTAATGTTCTTCTCTGAAGTTCTAGAATAAAAACACATACACACATACGTATTGTAATCATGTATAATTCATATCATATATTTAAATCATATATAATTTTAAAAGCTCCAATAAAATGTAGTACCTTTAAACTGAGTTTCATCAAATTTTCCTAATAATTATAGTTTTAAAAATAACATTAAAGCAGGAAATGGTGCAACCATTTTATTTAAACTATTAAATATTTTCTCACTGCAGTTTCTCCAGGTGCTGCTTACAAAAATGTCCAGTAACATGAGAAAACATGTAATATTTATAGGGGTCCCCGGGTTTATATCAATATATTCAGTTAGAATAGAGTATTAATTACAGCTTATTGCCTATTCAATAAGGCCCAATCATGATTAGCAGGTTACCAATATCACCCTGCTGTAAATTTAGGATTAATATAATCTCAAGGAAGGAAGGCGTGAAGCATATGATGGCTGGGAATGAAGAACAAATGAGGATGCGAGGAGGGTGGAAGGGGTTTCCACTGCCTGCTGCTCATTGGGCAGCCATGACGACATTCTCCCCGGAGGCTCCCTCCTCCCTCCATCCAGCTCCTCTCTTTGCTCTCGTCATTCCTTCCTCCATCTGTGTTCACCGCCCTCTCCTGTTTAACAGCCGCTGTCCACATCACAACAGGAGCCTCAGCTTTAGCGTTGGCCATTTGGACCTGGAGGAGAAGCGCTCTGCTTTGTTGTTGCGCTTGATCCCTTTATTCTTTTTTTTCCTCATCATCTTTACACCTCACGGTCGCCTTCTTGGAGCTTTTAGTCTATTTCCCGCAGCTTTACCTCCTCCTTCTCCTTCTCCACCTCTGCCTTCCTCTCCTCTGTGTCGGCCGGTGCTGTTTCTGCCACCACGTTACCTCCGTCCGTGACCCAGACCTCTGCAACGGAGCCGCCCATGCTGGTAGCATTTAGCATCACAAAGGCAGAGAAGAAGAGTTGTAGAGGAAGGCAGGGACACAGAACCAAGGAGCACTGTGCGGTTTTGCTTGGCTTTGCCTCACCCCATCTGCTGACCCAGACCATCGATTCTGACGCCACAACTTACTCAGGCTTTGAAACAGTTGTTTTCTTATTGAGAGGAAGGAGTGACCGACCGGGTGTTTGACTGCTTGTATTCTGCCCTGGGGACAGTCCATGCTGGAGCTCTCTGACTTTGGTGTTGGCTGTATGGCATCCTGTCTCTGAGGATTTTATCCCTTAAATCAGTGCTAAAGTGCAGGATCTGTCCTGATCTGGAGATGTTTTCTGTTTGACTTCAACGTGGACGGCTGCCTCAGCTCTTGCTCAGCGGGTTCAGCGTGCACTCAGCCATAAACCAGCACAGAAGCATCGTTTCCTGAAGCTCCCACACTGACAGGCCACATTTCTAGAGCTTCTGCCATGTTGTCAGGAGCGTCGGCTCAGGCTGAGATCAGATAAAAGGATCCACCCTTATTTTTCATTTCATTTGGCTAGAGCGTCAGAAAAAGCCTCTGAAGCGGTTTGAAGAAGAAGAAGGAATTTTTTTCTCCTCTGTGCGTTTTGAAGGCAAACAACGAGGGGGAAATATTGAAAAGGTGGAGCAATTGTCCTTTGCCGTTGTCCACCAGAATATCGGGCCCACGTGTTGAGAAGCAGTGTTGCTAGGCAACGGCGTGCTGGATTGAGCTTGGCTGCGGGACTATTTTGGGTGACAGCTTTTCAGAGCAAGTCTGGCAGGTCCATAGAGGACTCTGCATTATGCCAAGAGCATCATCCGTGCATCTTTTTTGCCGGTTCCGTTGCACTTCATCGTCGTCTTTGGACTCTGATGCTGGTTCTGACCCGTTTCAGGCCCCCTGACCTACCTGAGCGTAACCACTGATGCTGCATTTTCAGCCTGTGGAATCCCAAAGTTGATCCCACGATCACACTCAACCTCTCTGAGTCTACAAAAACCCGCTGTGACGGCACGCTGGAGTCACCCGCCACCCTGGCCCCAGAGCGGGATCATTCCTCTCCCTCACCCTGCCCCACACCGCCACCCTCGCCCCCAAACACCCCGCCGCCCTCTCCTCCCCCAATACCCGCCTTGACCCCGCGCCTGCCCCTCCCAGCCGTGCGCAGGGTGTTGGAGGATGGAGAAGGGACGTCGGAGGAAAGTGCCCACGGCACTCAGGCTTCACCAGACTCCTTCTGCAGGGTGATGGGTCTCCTCGGGATGGGACACCGGCTCTTCGTCCCCAGACTGTTGGCGGTGAGAAATGGGGACTGGAACTGGAAATAAATGCCTATAAAATAATGTAAAGAGGAATTGTTCTAAAAGTACCATCTGCCTGAAAGCTCTCTGCCCTTGCTGCTTATGGTTCTACTTTCATTCATAATTTAAAACCAAGCACTTCACTGGTCACGTGCAGTCCATCCCATCCCTGAGAAGGTATGAGTGACAGCGCATCTTTACGCCACAAGATGGAGTCACTGCTGCCCATTTACTTAAACCAAATCAAGCGGCTTATAGTTTATATGTGGGTATATGAATGGATTCGCTTGTCGGTCTCCACATCTCCCACCTCTCCTCACCTCCCCCTCTTCATGTCTCCCTCCAGACATCTAAAGAGGACCTCCTGCAGGCAGACTTCGAAGGGGCTCTCAAGTTCTTCAGAGTCCAGCTGCCGAAACGCTACCGAGCTGCAGAGAACGCTCGCAGGCTCATGGAGCAGGCCTGCAACATCAAGGTGAGGAAGGACCCACACATGTGTGCTACTCATGTGTCATTCAATCTGTTATTTGCATATAAGAATATGGTCATACACAATGTTCCTCGGTATTGTAAATATTCTAATGAGGAATCTCTGCTGTGACAGCTCCTACTGGGATGTTTAGACTTAATCTCCAGAGGGGTCAGGAGGGCTGTTTTGTTTAGGCTGTATTTTGGGACTCTCTTTGTTCATAATAATTAATATAATTAATAATCATATTCATACAGAACCTTTGAAAATATCAAGGATTTCATGGTGTTTAACAATCAGCAAAGGCACAAACATTAAGGGCAGAGTCACAGAATGATATATTATTATTTAGGAATGACAATTAATCACATTAAAATCTTTAAAATGTTCTTAAAGCTGAAGGTTTGCACTAATTTATTAACACTGAACCAGGAAGAAGCAAGTACAAAAGAAATCCTTAAAACAGAGAAAGATGTATTTGGTAATGTTCAGATTTTATAAAATATAGTTTTCCTGTAATAAGTAATCAAAGTTTACTATAAAAAGATTATGAGTTCGTGGAATGACCACAACGATTTCTTGTGCTCACGCACACATCACACATATGTGCGTCTTTCTATCTTTGTGAGGACTTTTATAGACATTATACATACCCCAGCCCCATACCCTAACCATCATCTCTACATACCTAACCTTAAAAAGCTTTACCACTCACTTCCAAAAGCACACGCTCACCCAAATACATCCTCATTTTGCAGGTAAAATGTGCATCACCTATGAGAACACACACACACACACACACACACACACACACACACACACACACACCACACACACACACACACACACACCTCCTCCCAACCTGAATGTGGTTGCTGGTATTTAGGGAATTTGCTGAGTTCACCAGTGACCGAAGCCTGCACACACAGTTAATAATATTCTGTGTGTGATAGAGGAAGTACAGAGCTGAACCACATACTCTTCCTCCCTGCTCTGCTGCTCCTTCTTGCCTCTCTTTTTTCTCCATGCATTAAGCATTTTCATTATCTCGGGAACGTTTTGGTTACTCACGCCGGTCGCCGGGCAGATGTTGCCTCTGTGAGCGTGTCGGCAGCACGCTGTTTTCTCCCTGCTCGTAAGTGGTCAGCAGCGATCTTATCTGTGTGTTCTACATACAGGATATCCTGTGTTCTTTATCTCCTGTGGTTTGGTACATTTAACTCACTCTTGCAAAATCCCGCAAGCAGAACAAGCTGTCGTGTCAGGACCTCCGTTAGCACCTACTAACTGGAGCCACAAGTCTACCTTTGTAATCCATCCATCCATTTCTGACGTGCATGATTACCTGAATACTCGCAGGAAATAAAGATTCCTCCATGCAGACAGTCATTTACTATGTGAACACGTATGTTAAAGCCACTTTGCTGTCGAGTCAGCCTCATTTTTCATGTTTTTTCCTGTCAACGTCAAAATCGGATCATCTGGACCCAGTAAGCTGCTTAAAACTGAAAGAATTCCCTGGCACCCCTGACTGATGAACTCAGTAGGGTGGCTCAGGCTTTCTGGGGATTATTGGAAACACTCAAATCTCTCAGGCTCCTTAATCATCCACCGAACCGCAGCTGGAGCGGCAACTTTTCTGGAGCAGGGCGTCGCGTCGCACCTTTGTTAGCTGCAGGGGATTAGGCTGATTAATCAGATTGTTTTAATATTCCAAAGGAAGCGGTTGCTGAGTTTATCTTGTGAGGAATGTGTACCTGCACCTCCTCCCCTGTTGCTGCTCTAGCCTTTTTTTGTGGGACACACAGTGCGTTGGTTCTTGGAAGCTCTGGATTTACACCAGCGTTCCTACAGGCATCCATCCTCCAGGACTGAAGCGCTCTTTCTGCTTCTTACCGTTGGAACAACGTGCAGCTGCCACTGACGAGTCACTGTGGTTGATCTGACAGTTTCCTTCCTATCTCAAAACCACACATGCGCGGCATACGCACGCCCATAGCGTTGTTTTTAATGAACAGAGGCTTGCGTGTAGAGAGAGGAGGAGGAGGAGGACTCTCTGCTTCGGAAAGAGGCAGACTCATCGTCCTTTTATCACACACTTCTAGCGTTTCACGGTGGAACAAACAGGTGTGTTGTACTGCTCTCTTTCCTCCCGCTCCCCCCAGCCCTGGCAGTGGGCGGGGCCGGACTCACGAGGGACTCTTGTGAGCAGCCACTTACCTCCTTCAGTTACTGAGAGGAGCTGGACCTGTCAGCTGCACTCCTCCTCCTCTTTTGTCTTCATCCTCCATCCTGCTGCCGGGGTCAAAATGATGCAGGAGGTGTCTATCATGGTGGCGTACGATGCCCACGTAGTTGACCGACCGGGGGAGGAGGACACCCTGGCATACTTGGTCGCCCACTCCCGACGTCTCAGAACTCCCAGATCGGTGGTAGGTCTGTTTCATTGACTGGCTGTTTCTGGTTTTGTACCCCTGGTGGGACTGGTTCCAGTGTCTTTGACAGTTTGTAGGTCAGAGCTCTTCCTCCTCTTCTTCGTTTGCTGTTGTCGGCTGTCACATCTCGTATCTGTGCTCGTCCTTTCAGTCCGGTAGAATATCAACGGCTTTCCACTGATTTCAGGCTCTGCTTTGAAAGCCTTTTTCCGCTATGAGAGTGTGTTTGTGTGTGTGTGTGTGTGTGTGTGTGTGTGATGTTTCACCGTCACGGAGCTTTGTCGGCCAGTCCAGTTAGTCGTTTGTGGCTGTCTGTTAGTTTCAATTACTGACATTACTGTGGAATCAATGGAGACCTTGTTAGGGGATGTGTGTGTGTATGTTTGTGTTTGTGGGCAATTAAATTCCATGGCCTAGTTTTTTGTCCCCAGAGATGTCCACTTGCTTTTGTCTTTATTTTAATATTCAACTTAGAACGCGGCCACCTTGCGTAACGGTGTAATCACATACAAACACACACATATGCATAGAAATATTTTCTGCTGCTGTTTTAAATGACACCATATTGTTTGATGGTTTGGGACCAGTCCAATTACTGCAGGGATTCAGGTCAGTAATCTAAAAGTGGGCCTGGTACCGTTTCCTGCAGCACTGTGTCCTTCAGAGTGAGACGGTTCTATCTCTCTCTCTCTCTCTCTCTCCATGTCTTTATCTCTCTCTCCCACCTCAATCTGAACTGATGCATTCCGCAGGTTTAAAAGACGGGAGTTAAAGGAATTCTAACCCTGGAACAGGCGTGTTTGAATCTACCGGCGTTCTAGCCTTCAGTAAAATGACATGCAAACCTTCTGAAATAGGCTTCACTCAGCTGCTGGAATTTCTGGAATATCTCTAATTCACACGTCTCTATTTTGAAAACATTGGTGTAACTTCAAGGTTTCGCTTTAAACGACTTAACTGAATAAAAGATAGAAGAGGAATTCAGCTGTGAAAATCTGTTTGAGGTTTGAATCCAAGTTGCATTCTCACACGTTAGTGCGCCGCAGTGTTGCAAGTGCTGTCAGTTTGTCTGTTCTGGGGCTGTTGCATAAGCAGTCAGCAGGGTTTTTGTTGCACGTCTGTCGCCGATTATTAACTAAACGGTTAAAGAAAGTTAGAAAAGTGTCTGGACTCTGTTCTTGTTCAGCCAGAGCTCAGTGAATCACCTCCAGGGAGGCTTGACTGGCTGATTCGTGTCAGTTGGAAGGTGATGGAAAAAGATGAGAGCGAGGGGGCGACGTTCCACTCAGCACAAAAATAACAAGAGTGAAACTGGCCCGTGTGAGGTGGATTATTGTGCTCATGTCAAATGCTGCGAAATGACTCACGCAAAGACAGAAAAATGCCCATGAAAGGATCAGGGCTGCTCTGTCGCGCATCCACTGTGGAATTATGCGACACTTCTCAGCGCTTCCTGGTTAGCACAGGTCAAAGGTTAACCCGCAGTAAGGAAGTGGGATTAGGGTTGATAGAGTCGCCGCTGCACCAGACGGAGGCAGACGGTGCACAAGTTCAGCTCCATTCAGAGCGAGAGAAGAGTTAAGGCTGTTGATTGGATGGAACGGACGAGGAGGGAGAACCAGAGGTGATCCAACAAACAAACGAGAAGAGAACAAACAAACGAGAAGAGAACAAACAAGCGAGAAGAGAACAAACGCAAGTCTCACAGGGGGGACAGTGTGACTGACCTGAAATCCCCACCGTAACGTTGGCCGCTATGGCAACGCTGGCTCCACTGGCAAGGGATAACATTACCGGGAACACACACACACACACGCACACACACACACACACGCACATTTCTTCATGTTGCAGAGCGGGAACATACTTAAAGCTCTATACACATGGCAGTTTTAGCCCGCAGCACCTTCATTTTACCACTAACTTGTTTCAGTTTATTGTGTTTGACGCATGTTTCTGATGTCTGAGATGATGTGTGAGAACCTTCAGAACAGCGACATCGGCTGTGGAGTTTGAATACGTCAGCACAGTTTGAGCCTCATACCAGTTTGTTTCATTTTCAAGTGTGATTCTTGAGTTGGTTGAATTGCTCTCAGCAAATTGTGAGGTAGAAAATAGAGCTAACGACGCCTGAACTGCAGTTCTGCCATATTTCTGCAGCTTTTGTCCTTTTGTTTCATATTTGTCACCTTGAGACTGACGACTTCCCTGATACTAAACATTTGACTCCTGGCTGCATTCTTCTCCCCTGAATAACACACTTTATGTAGTTTAATTCTTTTAATAAAGTGTCAGATGTGTGTCTGTTTCAGGGAGAACGCTGCAGACAGGAACAGTTGCTAGTTTGAATCCCTTTTTGTGTATTGCAATTGATAAAAATGCAGATGTGAAAAACACCTTTTGTCTGGTTTTAGGTTCCAACTAAAAAACTGAAGAAGTTTGAGAAGGAGTACCAAACCCTGAGAGAGAGTCAGCTACAACAAGAGGACCCCATCGACCGATACCAGGTACCCAACACAGCAGCGTCCGCATGGGTTCGCTCTGGAATACTGGGTAAACGCACATAAACCTGGTCGGGGAACGTTTTGGGATTTAGAAGGTGCTTCTAAAAAAAGACGCGTTTGTGTGAAGTTTTGTCAGGAGAACATCTCTTGTTCTAAAATTAGACTGTCGGCTCGATCCTCAAACTGGATCCTGTGTTGGTCTTTTTGCGTCTTCAGATGTGACGTTCAGTCCAAACGACTCGTTTCTCTGTCAGATGTTCACGCAGGGGGTCGGGCAGATGTTCCTCTTCATCGCTCTCACAGATTAATGTGAGGATGATGACGGAGCGCTTTCACATTGTTATTACAATGTATTTGTGATGGATTTACTGGAAAAGTGACTGGAGTCACTGGATCAAGGAGAGCAGATCAGGAACACACACACACACATAAACACTGAGCTCGGACATTAGTTAGAGAGACTTTAGGGAAGGGTCGACCTCGCCGCCTCATCTTTTTTGCTGATTCCTTCAGCAGCCACTAAATTCTCCCTGGATGAGCTCAAATACGGCAGAAAAACAGACTCTTCCTCTGTATTTATCTGCTCCTCCCGTTTATTTTCTGATACTCTGAGAATTTTTCCACCACGGGTGCACATTTTTGACCGCTGGCGTCGTTTCTACCAATGCAGATAAGAGTGTTGAGGGTGAGAGAGTGTGAGACGGAGAAAAAAGCTGCTGTCAGGAGGATGGTTAGGTTCAGTGTGTGGAGCTGAAGCCTGAGACAAGAGCGTTGTGACAGCGGGCTGCAGCGAGGTGAGAATCTGGATTTACACAATCCCAAACCGTGGAGGGTTGTTTGGTATGACCTAACAGTGCCGAGCGTCTTTAAGGAGGATATTAAAGGAGAGCACGTTGGGACGTACGTACAAGGCTTTAGCCAAGGAGCTGTTAGATTTTCTCCCAAAGAAAAAATTCATTTAATCTGCTAAACAGTGTGAAATGTTCTCCTTTCTCCACCTGTGTGTGTGTGTGTGTGTGTGTGTGTGTGTGTGTGTGTGTGTGTGTGTGTGTGTGTGTGTACGCATCAATATTTCCAAATGTGTGCAATAATACTGTATTTCTATTGTCTAAGTGTTTTTATCCCCATCTATGCTGCATGAATGCAGCAGCGTTATAGTAACTGTGCATTTACACTCTGATCGCCGTAAAAGAGAGGTCAGGTGACCACTTGTAACCATGACAACCATTCAATTATTTTGTCCCATTGAGGCTGTCATGTGAGAATGTTTACAGACCAGTGATCATGAGATTCCACTAAAGGTCTACAATGGAGGCTTTAAGATGGTGTGTGTGTGTGTGTGTGTGGTGTGTGTGTGTGCGTGTGTGTGCGGGCGTGTGCGTGTGTGTGTGTGTGTTTAATTTTTCAATTTTACCCAGTTTTGGACGTCAGATAAAATCCTCTCTCACCAGAGATTCCTGAAGTTATAACATCAAAAGTTCTTTTTGTTATTTCATTTTCATATGAAACCTTTTGTCCAGAGGGAGAACCGACGCCTTCAGGAAGCAACCATGCGACTGGAACAAGAGAACGACGATCTGGCCCATGAACTGGTCACCAGCAAGATTGCCCTTCGGAATGACCTTGACCAGGTAACCACCATATTTCATATGTGAAGTTTACTGGAGTTTAAATCGGGTCCATTCAGTGACTCCCAGAATGAATCCTGTCTTTAATGCGTGTGTGTGTGCGTGTGTGCATGTGTGTGTGTGTGTGTGTGTGTGTGTGTGTGTGCATGTGTGTGTGTGTGGTGTGGTGTGTGTGTGTGTGTGTGTGTGTGTGTGTGTGTCCTCAGGTAGAAGACAAGGCCGATGTCTTGAACAAAGAGCTTCTGAGCACTAAACAGCGTCTGGTGGAGACGGAGGAGGAGAAGCGGTGTCAAGGGGAGGAGACGGCCCAGGTAGCAGCCGCGTTGATCGGCGAATATCGATAAATGCACGCCGCCGCCGATGTGGGGTTTCAAAAACGGCGGGTGTGAGTCTTCTGAAACGCTGTCATGACTCAGCAGTACTGGGCACCAGTGGAACGCCAGCCCTGGCACCACTCACCGTACGGAGGATCCCGGTCAAAAAGCAACTGATGATGTCATCGTTTCATAGTCTCGGCGCGGCTCCTCCTTCTCATCATCATCATCATCTTCTTCTTCTTCTTCTCCTCTTTGTTGCTCACAGCTGAAGGAAGTGTTTCGGAGGGAGCTGGAGAAAGCAGAGCTGGAGATCAAGAAAACTGCAGCCATCATTGTGGAATACAAACAGGTGGGGCTGCTTCAGGAAGACGTCGGTGAAACTGTGACTGACGTTAGGCACTGACGAGCACGTCTGTTGTCCTGTGGTCCACCTGTGGCGCCCCTCATATCCTCCTCTTTTCTGCTGTGGCTTCAGATCTGCTCCCAGCTGAGCACCAGGCTGGAGAAACAGCAGGCAGCAACAAAGGAGGAGCTGGACATCGTCAGGGTGAGCACAGGTCACACGTTTACGGCTACAGTTAAGAAAAGCACCTTCCTTCAGGGAATTCTGGGATTTTTCAGGATGGTTGCATCTTTTGCTGTGGTTACGCCAGGCTCCCGCTGGCCCACCCAGCCTCCGATGTGGGTGTGGCAGCAGAGCTGCTCAGACCGGGATAACCATCAGGAAACTCTCCGAAATAACATTAACTCCCTGCTGAAAAGAGAAGCAGACGGGCTCGTTCAAAAGTTACAAGATATGAGATTAAAGAACAGGAGAAATTTAGAGGCATTCTTAAGGGAAATGTGAGTGGAGCTGAATGGCGTCTTACCCTGAAACGACGCTCCACCCTGCTGTCTCAGATGCAGACAGCAGGGTGGAGCTGCATATTTCACCATGGTTAAACACACAAATTGTGAAATTTCTACTTGTGCAATGAGTGCCCGGCAGAGCGACTTTATGGCAATTGTTTTAAAATGTGACATGTGAGGTCCTGCCCACCCCAGGACACCCTCACAACAGTGCTGCTGCGCCGCGTTAGCAACATGCTAACTCGGGCGTGTGCTGTGTGTCTGAACATGTAGAGCAAAGTCATGAGCTGTGAGCACTGCAGAGAGCTCTTCAGCACCTTAGGCTCGCTCCAGGTGTCTTCCCCCGGTAGGCAGAAGAGCTCCACCGAGCCCACGGACGAAGAGAAGGATGGACTGAAGGAGCAGCTGCGGGAGATGGAGCTGGAGCTGGCACAGACCAAACTACAGCTGGTGGAGGCCAAATGTCGCATCCAGGTCAGCTGCACCTTCCAGCGACTCTGGTTCATGATGAATAACCAAGGGGAACAAGAAGAAGAATGTAGCTCAGATCTTAATAATCAGTGTCTCTCCTCCTCTCCCCCCTGCAGGAGCTCGAGCACCAGAGGGGAGTCCTGATGAATGAGATACAGGCCACCAAAAACTCCTGGCTCAGCAAAACTCTGGGCTCCCTCAAGAGTTCCACCTCTTCCTCCTCATCCTCCATGTCACAGGCACCATCCTCCCCAAAGGAGGGCCCGGCCTAGCCCAGCCTCCACCCCTCCGCCCTTGCAGGATGCGGGAGCACGAGTTGATGAACCAAGCCACAGCAGAATGCAGTATTCCCGTTTTGTAGCTGAGGTCTCACTCGTCTTCTTGGACTCAAAGGAAAAGATGAGAACGGAGGATCGGATCAGTCCCGTATGTTTTACTTCATTTTTACAATAGAGTGACTCAGATTTGATCAAAAGCTAACTGCTGCTTTTATTCTGAGCTGCAAACTGGAAAAAACAGAATGAATCGCACCGTCCTGAAATGATGAGCTCCCTCTTGTGGTCGTGGGTGGTTACTGCAGATATATTCATGAGATTAAAAAAACATTTTAATTACCGTCATAAAGCTTCTGTTACACATTTAGGTTTACTACCTGTTAACAGGCTACAACACAAATGGCTATAAGGGGGAATACTGCATTTGGTTATAGTTCAGTAACAAACAATGTTCATATATAAATGTAAAACTAATTATTTGTAATAATCCTGTACAGGCCTGTAAGAGAAGAAAAAACACAAGGAAATGTTCTGCTGATTTTTTTTTAGGTTGTTTTGAATTGAATGGCACCTCTGTCAAAGTTGACATAAGTAAGCACAGTGTGTTGGCGAGTCCGAAGGACCAAAGTTACACGATTAATGATTCAGGTGTGGAATATCTTTAAATGCCAGTTAAAGGTTTTATTTTACATTTACAGTACTTTGTTTTTTAACCTGATTAGAACAGAAATGTGTTCTAACAGCTGTGGTTTTTTTATATTTAAGAATCTAAAGTGCTTTGTTATGGTATCACAGATCTTCATTTTTTTTTTTTTTTTTTAAATTAGAGATGATTTTGCATTATTTGTTTGTTTTTTATATGGAGCCCCATTACTGCTGATGTGAGTGTTTCTCTCCCAGAATATTTAGCAGACTCTAAAGAATCTGTGGTTGTGCAGCGTCAGTGGAACAAACACGTGATTTTATAGACAGGTTTTATATGCACGGCACGGTCGGCCCAACATTTGTTCAGCAGCGAGTCGTCCGCCTGTGTTCTTCGTTCGAGCAGCAGAATTTGACTGGAGCCAAAAATTCCATTTTTCGTTGACACTGGAGCCTCAGCGTTGGTGCCAAATGGGTCACTGGACTCTCCCCTCTGTCACTGAATCAGCCTTTGGACGCTGGTTGAGCTGGTGTGTGTTTGTGTGTGTTTCTTCTTCACTATGCTGCCTTTTCTGTTGGCTGATGAGACAAAGCCAAAGCCAGAGATGTTGGAGAACGTCAGCTGTGCCATCAGAAACCTCCCCACGGCCCTGTCCGAAGCCCCCAGCGGCCCCCTGGTGGTCCCTGAGCTTTCCGTCTTCAGCGCCGTCTCTGTTGGCTGCTTGTTGAAGTTGCAGTCGTACATTCAGTTCAATGTAAACTGTTGCCAAGTTGGAGAGATCTCCTGGTTTTCATGGGCACTAACGCAACATTAATACTTGGGACACTATCTAACGTGTGTTTGAGAGTCGTCAGAGTGGCTGTTTGTGATCTGATCACTATTGTTGTTGCTGGGAGGAAAACAAAAGATTCCCGAATCAGTGGATCCGGATCAGGAGCCTGTGTTACCCTGTCACACGGATGTGGACCCTTCCTCCGCCTGATCCACTCCAGCGCTGTTCACTGCACATTAACCGTCTCAGTTAAAGGAATAAACTCCAGTTTCCCTGTTGGTTCACACACCTTTGAGTTTTTATTATTACCCATCATGAAGGCTGAAGCATCAAACAGTAGAGTAGGAGGGGTGAGAGGGCGGGACAAAGGTGAATGAATAAAGATGATAGACAGACGAGAGGCAACACTCAGTTTAAGAGGTAATTTAGGAGGCTTCACATGTGACACCCTGCCTCTACTTTAGGTCGGGAAAGCACCGAGTCGGGAGGTCACCGAGTGGAGAGGGCACTGAGTCGCCTGGTGATGTCGTTCACGGATGTACCGGTGCAGCGCAGCATCTCGTAGACGGCCGTGAGGAGCAGGACGTCACAATTGTCGTTCAGCTTCACCTCATTTGGGACATAGTTCTTCACTGGGAAGATGCTGGTATCCGGCACGCCCAGCAGAGCGGCCAGCTGCTCGGCCTGTGTGAGGGAGAGGAAGATTCACGTTTGGTTCTGAAGAATCACCACCGATCTGCATCAAGGTGTTGGAGTTCATCACATCTGACCTTTTCCCGAATGATTTCTCTCTCGTAAACATTCTTGATGTCCTTGATAACGGACGAATCGGCTCTGTCCACTTTAGTCATCAGGACCAGCTGAGGAATGTCTGAAAATCAAGCAACCAAAATCTGAAGTAACTCCAAAATCGTTCAGTGGAGAAGAACGATGCTAATATATTTCTTAAAAAGTGCTAAAAAAAAAACTGCTCGAACTCATTGAGGTGACTGTCTGGCGTATTTCTCCCAGCTTCGTCTGTAGATGCACGAGACACGTCGAGACCGTGCTGGCGTCCATGACGTAGACCACACAGTGAATCTTCTTATTGAGTGTCGGAGCCGCAACATATCCAGCTGTTTCTGGGGTCATCGGCGAGGTCGGGCTGAACTGTGGCGTGCAAAGAAGTTGTTTTTTTAATCAGGAAAACTTGAAGAATCAGTGCTTCTCCTTCGTGCGTTGGCTATAAAGTTTACCTGGTAACCATCGGGCACATGACCTTCAATGATGCTGACGATGTCGTCACTGAGAAGCCCCGCCCCTTTCTTCTCTGACAGACCCATGGTGTCACACAAGGCCAGATTCAGGGAGGTTCTTTGCTCAACACCTTTTATCAAGTAGGTGCAAAACTGGCAGTTAAGTAGGAGGAGCACAGAGTTCTGATTTAACTGACGGTCAAACAGGTTAAACTTGAATATTCTGTAATGTTCTGCCGGAAACCTCACCTCTGAGGTTGGGTTGCCGCGGCCGGCCGGACTGCTGATGTGTTCTTTAAATATGGAGAAGACAGAATTGACAAAGCTGGACTTCCCGACACCGAATGGGCCGAGGAGCAGAATCCGAGCTTTGGTCACAGAACCGCTGATGGGTTTGACTCCTTGATAGCCTTATTAACTTCGTCCTCTCCCTGCAGAAACAAGCGTTATCGCCCAGTAGTGTAAAATCCACATTTGTTTATCACATTGTGGAGGAGAAGATGCCGTTGATGTCGATAATCTGCTGCAACCATTTGAAATGTGAGACTCACCTTCTCCCCCAGACCACTGTCCTCCAGGGCTCTTTGTCTGGTCAAGAGAGAGAACAGAACAGTTAAAGCACCATTTCTGGTACCGAGCACCAAAAGTGACACATTTAGGCTGGTGGTGGTTTACCTGGTGCCTGAGCCATCGCTGATGATTCTTGAACCAAGAAGCAGAGAAGCAAAGTATGACCCAGACTCCAAAAGTCAAATGGACCTTCTTCTGAAAATTTCCACTTAAGTCTGTTGAAGAGAGCGGAAATAGTGGTCAGTCTTTCAAAGTAAAAGTACAGCAAAGAGCCAGCTGCACGCTTGTGTTTCAAACTGTCATTTTCTTTTTAGTTTTAATTATAATCGCAGTTTATAATTTGATTGCTCAAAATTCGACCATTGTCTTGAGCTGCAGTTGTCGCCTCCTGTTCCAGTTTACAAATGACAGAATGTTGATGCTTTTATTGTGAAAGGTGTAACCAATATTTGGAGGAGTTATTCCAGGAAACATCAGTTTCATTTACAGGGAAGTCACGCCCTAATCAGTGAGTAAAATTTCATGCAGGCAGGAGTCTCCACACTTAAAAAAGTTCATTAATTAATAATTCATTAATAGTAATCTAATTATTATCATTATTGTTGTTTTCATTGTTGTGTTATATTAGTAGTAGTAATAGTAGTTTTTAATGATAGTAAAGTCCTGACTGGGTTCAAGCCTCCTTGAGAGTGTGTCCACAGCAGGGGGCCTGTCTGACGGCATCTTTAAATGATCCAAATGAACGATTCTGAGTGCAGCGACGTTCTCGAGATGAAGGACAATCGAGGACGATTTTTGAATCGGTTTTATTCACGAGCACATCTCACACCAACGTGCCAAGGTGCCTAGAAAGCGTTGCAACACCACTGAGTCAGTATTCAGAGCTGAAGCGGCTGATTACGAGCGGACTTGTCTCCACCTGCGGGGCAACTTGTTGGTGCAGTCACGGCTGATGAGACGGGTGTGTGGTGAGAGGTGTGTGCAGCTCCCAGTAGGTCAGGACTATCAATACTCCACAATCCAAAATGGTTCCCCAGTGTTATTTATGGGTCTCTCGCAGTCAGGTGGCGGTGAATTGTCGAGGAAGTACAGGTCGGCGTACTG